>NC_045806.1:34919591-35188026 GCF_009873245.2 Balaenoptera musculus | reverse complement strand
CGACAGTGAGAGGCCCGCGCACCGCGATGAAGAGTGGTCCCCACTCGCCGCAACTAGAGAAAGCCCTCGCACAGAAACGAAGACCCAACACAGCCATAAATAAATAAACAACAACAACAAAAAAAGAACTAATCTACCGCAGAAGTCTTTTAAAAAAAAGAAAAAAGAAAAAAAGAAAGAATAGTGCAGCGATTAAAGCAGGGCTCTGGTTCTGCCTCAAGGGATACACATAACAATTTCTTTGAGCTCTTTACAGAACTAAAACCCCCAACAAATGGAAGATGTTAGCATTCTTCATTCCAGAGACGACCACCTGAGACCAGATTAAAGGAACCAGAGAAGCTCATCAAGAGACTACCTGAGACCAGATTAAAGGAGTGCAGGCCCTGCACACGCCCTAATCTTACCAGCAACCCCGCCCTTGAACCACTGCTATAAAACTCCTCACCAAATCCTCCTGGGTTCGGACACACAGTTTTTCAGGGCCCACACACGAGGCCACTGTGTCCCCCTTTGCCTGGCAAAGCAATAAAGTTATTCTTTTCTACTTCACCCAAAACTCTGTCTCCGAGATTTGATTTAGCACCGGTGCACAGAGGCCGAGTTTTCGGCATCACTCCCAACCATTACTTAATTCTGTTATTCATTTAGACAGAGTGGGCCAGTCGACAAGTTTTTATCAAGGACCTTCTCTATGCAAGGGATTAAACTAGGTGCTGTGGAAAGATAACTCAAACAAGACAAGGTACCACCATGGTTTATATTCCCTCAGGAGCAGATCCTGAGATAAGAGGTGAGTGCTAGCTAAAGGGTTTACTTGGGAGGTTCAAGGAACAGCACAAGTGAGACAGGGAAGGGAAGTCAGTCAATGAAGGGTGGGCTTTACTGGCTACCACAGGGGAAACTCAGGATGATGGTGTAGAGCACACGTCTCAGCGTTATCCCACCCAAGGGGCAAGGGAATTGGGGTATTTATACACTAGCTCCCATCTTTCATTGGTTGAGAGCTGTGCTCAGGAGCCATTGTCAGTCCCTGGCACTTTCAGCCTGCCCTGTGCTGCCGGGCACAGAAATGGTAATTGCTGAGAGGATATGGGGCGGGGCAGGGCAGGGAACACGGGCTGTGGGTGCTACATTCACATCAAGCACTTTACAGTATTGAGGGGAAGACTGACCATCAGAACACAGCCTGACAAGTTCAATGACAGAGGCATGCTTGGAACACAAAACAGAAGTCCCTAACCTGAGAGGCCTCCTCAAGGAAGTAGCCTAACACATGAACTGAGTCTCAAAAGGCAGCAAAGCGTTGGCCTAGAAGAAGGGGCTGGGAAGGAGCCCCTGAGGCTGTGACAGATGGGCTGCTTCAGGAGTTTTCAAGTCATCCAGTGTAGCTGGAGCATAGCCAGCATGTGAAAGAAGAAGAATAGGGGGATGAGGCAGGGAGAGAAACTGGTGCTAGATCATTCAGAGCCTGAATGTGGCTTTCTACTTCCTATGGAAGGATTGGGCAGACTTGCTAGGATTTTAAGCACAGGTAGGTCATGAATCTGATATACTTTCTAGAGAAATCACTGTGGCTGCAGAGCAGAGAATAGATTTGAGGGGACAGGACTGAGGGCAGGGGGCAGGGAGCCCAGGAGAGAAATTACAAAGGTTGAAAACAGAGAGGTGGCAATGGAGAAAGAGAAGGCAATAGAATCAAGAGAGATGAAGAATGCACAAGGCTTAATGGCAAACAGGATGAGGAGCCCTCGAGAGGCATCTACACCAGTCATAGGTTCCCACCCGGAGTTTTAATCCATTCAATACCTCTGAACTTTCTAGCACACCTGGAAGGACTTTTTACTTGGAACCAGGATACAACAAGGAGATGTTTGTAAGTTTTACCACAACGAGATCACAAGCATAAACTGTGAGTGGGTAATTGAGATGCAAGTACCAAGTCTGTGTTATTACCCTGAGAACATTCCAGGACCAAAGTCTGACAGAGGGCCCCAAAGTCTTGATTTAAATCCATTTTCAATGAGAAGATTCACCACCACGTATTTTTTTCAAGGCACACAAAATGTTAGCAGATTGCTAGCAGGTTAAAGGTAATCTTTCCAATTGGATTTCCCTGTGTCATATTAAACAAAAAAATTTTTAATTGAAGTATAATTGACATATAACATTATATTAGTTTCATGTGTACAACATAATGATTCAAAATTTGTACATATTGCAAACTGATCACTACAATAAGTCTAGTTACCATCCATCACCAAACACAATTACAAAAAAAATTTTTTTCTTGGGAGGAGGACTTTTAAGATTTACTCTGTTAGCAACTTTCAAGTATACAGTACAGTATTATTAACTATAGCCACCATACTGTACATTACATACCCATGATGTAATGATTTATTTATTTTATAACTGGAAGTTCGTACCTTTTGACCCCCTTCCCCCATTTCGCCCTCCCCCACCCCCCATCTCTGCCAACCACCAATCTGTTCTCTGTATCTATGAGCTTGGGTTTGTTTTTGGTTTTAATCCCACATATAAGTGATATCATACAGTATTTGTCTTTCTCTGACTTATTTCACTTAGCATAATGCCCTCAAGGTCCATCCATGTTGCTGCAAATGGCAAGATTTCCTTCTTTTAATGGCTGGGCAATATTCCATTGTGTGTGTGTGTGTGTATATAACAATGTATCCATTTAACAATTTCTTTATCCATTCATTCATCAACGGACACTTAAGCCGTTTCCATGTGTTGGCTACTGTAAATAACGCTGCAGTGAACATGGGGTTGCATATAAATTTTCAAAATAGCGTTTTCATTTTTTTTCAGATAAATATCCAAAAGTGGAATTGCTGCATCATATGGTAGCTCTATTTTTAGTTTTTTGAGGAACCCCCATGCTGTTCTCCATAGTGGCTGCACTAATTTACATTCCCACCAACAGTGCACGAGGGTTCCCTTTTGTCCACATCCTCGCACTGTATCATTTTCAGCTCCTTTTTCCTCCATTGACTTTTTGATCCTCATACCTTGCCTAAAGTACGCTGTTTTGGTTGCTGTTGCGCTTGTTTTTTCCTAACAGGCACCAAAGCAACCCATGTCTCATTCAGATAAGGTAGGAAGCAAAGATGGTCATGGTACAAAGTGTTCCTGTCTCTCCAATTGCAATGGTGTCTCCAGTAGACTTTGATGTATTGTTAAGATCAAGCCCTCATGGGCTTCCCTGGTGGCGCAGTGGTTGGGAGTCCACCTGCCAATGCAGGGGACACGGGTTCGAGCCCTGGTCCGGGAGGATCCCACATGCCCCGGAGCAACTGGGCCCGTGCGCCATGGCTACTGAACCTGAGCTCCAGACCCCGCGAGCCACAACTACTGAAGCCCGCGTGCCTAGAGCCCGTGCTCCGCAACAAGAGGAGCCAACCCAATGAGAGGCCCGCGCACCGCAATGAAGAGTAGCCCCCGCTCGCCGCAACTAGAGAAAAGCCCCCGCGCAGCAACAAAGACCCAACACAGCCAAAAAAATAAATTAATTAAAAAAATTTTAAAAATAAAAAAGAAATAATTCCTCTCCTCCTTAAAAAAAAAAAAAAAAGATCAAGGCCTCAAAGATAGACATTACCTGGACGTTGTATACACCCTTTCTATGTATAGCCCATTGGCCAGAACTTAATGATATGGCTGTATCTAGCTGCAAGGAAAGTTGAGAAATGTAATTTTCATTTCTAGTGGTCATATATCTAGCTGAAAAATGAGGCTTTTTTTTTAACGAGGACAAAAGAAGGGACATTGTGGGGCACCTGGAGGTCTCTGCTGTGTTAGCTAGCTATTGCTACCTAAAAAACCACCCCAAAACTTAGTAGCCTAAAACAACTACCATTTTTTTTCTCACGATTCTCTGGATCAGGAATTTGGGGCGGGGGGTGGGGGTGGGGGTGGGAGTATGACTCATCTCTGCTCTGCACGATGTTGGCTGGGGCTGGAGAACCCACATGGCTCAGCTGGGGTGGATCAAATGCGTGAGGGCCCACTAGGATGTCTGGGCCTCTGTCTTCTCATGGTATTGGCAAGAGTCACTAATATGTCTGGGGGCTTCGTTCTCCTCCAAGTGGTTTCTCTCTCCAGCAGGATAGCCTGGGCTTTACATGGTAGCTGGAAATCCCTCCCCAAGCAAAATGGAAGCTACAAGTCCCCTTGAGGCCTGGTAATTCCACCTTTTGATGGAAGCAGCTAAAGATACTTTGCAAAGGGAAGTGAACCCTGGGAGACATGATTCTTTGGAAGCCGTGTTTTAGAATCTACCACCATATGATCCTGCAATCCCACTCCTGGGCATATATCCAAAGAAAACCATAATTCAAAAAGACACACGTGGGCTTCCCTGCTGGCGCAGTGGTTAAGAATCCACCTGCCAATGCATGGGACACAGGTTCGAGCCCTGGTCTAGGAAGATCCCACATGCCACAGAGCAACTAAGCCCGTGCGCCACAACTACTGAGCCTGCGCTCTAGAGCCCGCGAGCCACAACTACTGAAGCCCGCGTGCCTAGAGCCCGTGCTCCTCAACAAGAGAAGCCACTGCAGTGAGAAGCCCACTCGCCACAGCTAGAGAAAGCCCGTGCACAGCAAGGAAGACCCAACGCAGCCAAAAAAATAATAAATAAATAAAATAAATTTTAAAAAACAAAAAAACAAAAAGACACACACACCACAATGCTCATCACAGCACTATTCACAACAGCCAGGACATGGAAACAACCTAAATGTCCGTCGACAGATGAATGGATAAAGAAGATGTGGTCCACATATATAATGGAATACTACTCAGCCATGAAAAAGAATGAAATAATGCCATTTGCAGCAACATGGATGGACCTCGAGATTATCATACTAAGTGAAGTAAGTCAGACAGAGAAAGACAAATATCATATGATATATTTATATGTGGAATCTAAAAAAAGACAATGATACAAATGAACTTACATACAAAACAGAAATAGACCCCCAGACATAGAGAACAAACTTAAGGTTATCAAAGGGGAAGGGCAGGTAGGGATAAATTAGGAGTTTTGGATTATCAGATACACACTCCTATATACAAAATAGATAACCAACAAGGACCTACTGTATAGCACAGAGAACTATACTCAATATTTTGCAATAAGCTATAAGGGAAAAGAATCTGAAGAAGAATATATCAATATATATACACACATACACATATATATATAACTGAATCACTTTGCTATACACCTGAACTAACACAACATTGTAAATCAACTATACTTCAATTTTAAAAATTTAAAAATAAAAAATAAATTAAAAAAAACAATCTACCACACCTGCAATTGGGGGTGTACTAGTCTACTTGAGTTGCCTTAAGATAATACCACCGACTGGGTGGCCTAAACAACAGAAACTTATTTTCTCACCGTTCTGGAGTCTGCAAGTCCAAGATCAAGAAGCTGGCAGGGTTGGTTTTTCTTGAGACCTCTCTCCTCGGCTTACAGATGGCCACCTTCTCATCATGTCCACACTTGGTCTTTCCTCTTGTGATATTGTGATCTAAAATAAATATATATTTGGTCTTCATCCCTGTTTCTGGCACAGAGCTCCTAAAACTATTGGAGTTTCCTAAGTGTTGAGAGCAATAAAGGCATCTTTTGTTATGTTAATGAGGTGACTTTTGGAAAGCACACAGGTAACCTGAGGATGAGGGCCGGTTGCCAGGGGACCCAACCATATGATCTGAGGATTGGAACTTTCAGTCCCTCCCCTTACCCCAACTTCCGGGAAGGGGAGAGAGGCTGGAGGGTTAATCGATTGCCAATGGCCAATGATTTAATCAATAGTGCGTACGTAGTGAAGCCTCCATAAAAACCCAAAAGGATGGGATTTGGAGGACTTTCAGGTTGGTGAACCAGAATGTTTCCACTTGCCCGCCGTGCTGGGCCCCAAACTCCAAGAGGACAGAAGCTCCTTTGTTCAGGACCTCGCCCTGTGTATCTCCTCTTCATCTGGTTGTTGATTTGTATCCTTTAATATCCTTTGTAATAAACCAGTAACCTGAGCTCTGTGAGCCACTCTAGCAAATTAATTGAACCCAAGGAGGGGGTCGCTGGAACCTCCAATCTGTAGCCTGTCAGTCAGAAGCACAGGTGATAACCTGGGCTTGTGAATGCAGTCTAAAATTGAGGGGGTAGGGCAGGAAGTCTTGTAGGACTGAGCCCTTAACCTGTGGGATCTGATGCTATCTCTGGGTAGATAGTGTCAGAATTGAGTTGAATGGTAGGACACCCAGCTGGTGTCCCAGAATTAATTGGTGGTGTGGGAAAAAAAACCCATACATTGTAATTGGTGACCAAAATCCTTACCTCTGTGCTCACACATCCCTGGTGTCTCTTCCTCTTCTAAGGACACCAGTCAGATTGGATTAGGGCTCCATCCTTACACTTTATTTAAACTTAATCGCCTCTTTAAAGGCCCTATCTCCAAATACAGTCACATTGGGGGGTTTCAACATATGAATTTTGGGAGGACATAATTCAGTCGATAACAGGGGGTAATATATTAAGTTTGATCAGTCATTTACACCATTTACCACTGCTTATAAGCTAGTCTTACAGAGACTGAGAATTTTCTTTTGAATTCCACCATGTAAATACTGGTGCCTTGGTTTGGTTATATATGCATATATCAGGGATCTGAAAGAAACCAGGAATTTAACAAAACATTAATTCTTGCACTTTTCCTATAGAAGCATCTCTCTTCTATAAAAAAAAAAAACCAAAAAAGCAGTCTGCTTAGGATACAGAATGTTGGAAATAGCACACTAGTAACAACAACAAAAATCTGGACAATCTGAAAATCACAACTTTTCTTAAACTCATCAGAGAGCTGAGGTCACAGAGCAACCAAGTGACCTGAATGCTAAGAAAACACGGGTGCCTCCAAGGTGAGACAAGATGTGAGCACCTGTTTGCCTGGGGTGGAAGCCACTGGACACTGGCCTTAGTGAAAAAAGTACAACAACATGCAAGATCAGATGGGTAATTTCATCAGAGAGAATAAAACTATAAGAAAGAATCAAATGGTGGGACTTCCCTGGCGGCCCAGCGGTTAAGACTCTGCACTTCCACTGCAGGGGACACAGGTTAGATCCCTGGTTGGGGAACTAAGATCCTGCATGCTGCACAGCACCGCCCGGCCAAAAAAAAAAAAAAAACTTTCCTTAAATGCATACTTGTGTTGGGTTAACAATGTCTGAGTAAATTAAGTATTAGAAAAAAAAAGAATCAATGGAAGTACTGGAAATGAAAAACATTACTGTGCCTTTAATGGCTCAGCAGGAGACTTGACACAGCTAAGGAAAGAATCAGAAAATTCGAAGATAGGTCAATGGAAATTACCCAAACTGAAACACTGAGAAAAAAATTGTAAGAGAAAAAAACAGAACAGAGCATCACAATGCTGTGGGAGAATATCAGTGTAACATATATGTAATAGGAATCCTAGGAGAAGAGAGAGAACAGGGCAGGAGAAATATTTGAAAAAATAATGGCCAAGAATTTTCCAAAATGAGTGAAGCTTATCTACCACACAAATTTCTCATCCCAGCCTCTTCAGCACTACACTTGGGGGTTACCTTAAACAGCAGAGTCACCAACAAAAAGCTCAAAAATGTGAATAACATGGCACTAAACAGACCACGAAAAAGACACTTATTTATAGTAGGAGAGCCAAAACAAAAAAGCAGAGCATCACCATGTTCAACCTCAGCTGGGAATGGGCACTTTGGATGACTCAAGTTTTTCACCCCTCTGCACAAGCCCATGAATGACCATGACTGTGCCATGAGTATTTACTTTGTGGTTACAAATAAATTTTAGTGAGAAGGCAAATTTGCAAATAGGGAATCCACAAATACAGGTATTCCTTGATTTTCTAAAGTTCGCTTTATGCCACTTCACTTTTACTAAAGACCTGTATTAGTACCTGTTTTCACTAACCCTGAGAAATTCGAAGAGGATTTTCGCTTTTTCAAATAAAGGTGAAAAGGGAAAATAGCATTCAGTGTTTGTTTTGCAGCCAGCTGTTATAGAGGCAGCGCGCACCCCAAGCAGCAAGAGTGGTCCCGCCAAGCTCCTTCCCTGGGAACTACCCTCAGCATCAAGCCACCATAGCTTGCACCTGTGTCTGTGAGCATCTGCGTTTTATTTATCTCCATTTATTTTGTGCACCTGTTAGCAAGATGTGTCCTAAGGTAATTGCTTCTTTGCTTTACGCCATTTTGGCTTACAAAAGGTTTCGCAGGAACACTCTACTTTCAGATAGCAGGGGAAATCTGTAATGAGGAGCTATTGTATTTGCACACGACTTGGAAGGCTAAAGAGCGGCAAGAAGCCATAATTATTGTTCCTCCAGCAACAGCAGGCAGACACAAAGCGTACAGCAAGTGGAAATTTTCATGGCCACCTCCAGGCACGTCTCTGAGAATCACCTACCTTGGTCCTGCACCAGCATGCAATTCACTGTACTCTCTGACGCTCTGGAAGTTTGAAGGAATCTGAGAGCTGGTATCAGCTTTCCTGGACCTTGGCTCTTCCAACTCTTCCAATTGTTTTGTTAGCACCTGATCTCCAGTATTAAATCCCTTCCTATTTGAAGCACCAAGTGCTGTTTTCCCAACCAAACCCTGACTAATACACATTCCCTAAAAAAACATACAGCTTGGAGGAAGATTGGAACAAATATTAAAAGTCCAACTTTGTATAAGTTGTCACAGCTCAGGATTTGCCGGTAAGGCTGGGGTGTGACCTAATTCAACCTCAAGGGCTTTGCGAGTCACTTTGGCTTCTTCATCACAGAGGGGCACATGACAACAGAACTGCTTTGTCTTCAAAAGTGCTGTCCCATTTCCTATTTATATTTTCCAGGGTAAACCCTTATCTTAGGCCACGAAGACACTGTGACAGGATTTGTGTGCAAGTGATTTATGAAGGCAGTGCTTCCAGGAGAGACCAGTTAAGAGAGTGAGGAAAGCAGGACAAGGAAAGGAAAGCAGTCGAGCAAGGGCGCACACTTGGCCTGACCCCGCCAGGGCTCTTGAGTGTAAATTACACTTTAGTCTTTTTCCCAACTCCAGCCAAGGGAGCTGGGCTTGCAGACTCCCGCGCAATGAGTCATTGGCGAAGTGCCATCCCAATTCCCAGGCGCGGACTGAGTGGCTCCGGTAACCGGAAGGCAGACCTCTGAAGAGTGTTGCACGTGCCGTCTGTTAGCAGCAAAAGTACAGAGAAGTCAGGGAAGAGGCACCCAGAAATCAAGGAAAGGATTTGAGGAGGGCTGTGTGAAACACGCACCCTTTCTTTGCTGAAATGGAGAAGAAGCAGGACATCGGGGTGACTAAGCCCCAGGACTCGAAAGCCATTCTGATTGGGTTTAAATCCCAGCTGTGGCAGACACTGAGTTGACCCCTGATATCCATTTTTCTTAATACAGAAGCTCTGACTGTCAGCTGGGCCCATGGCTGCCCAGAATAAAAGCCATATTTCCCAGCCTCGCTAAAAGCCATGTGTGGCCAATGTGAGGTGAGCAGTAGTTTGGGTACTGACTTCCATGAAGTGTCTTTAAAGGGAGCGAGACCCTTCTTTAACCCTCCTCCCTCCTGCTGCCTGAAGTGTGGTCCTAAAGGCTGGAGCGCACACAGCCATCTTGAACCAAGAGGTGGAGATAGGGTTGCCAGATTGAGTAGATAAAAATATTTTATTTTTACTTAATTTTTATTCAATTGAAAAATTTCAATACTTTAATTGTACTATGTTAGTTAATTATTTAATATGGCACAGGACATACTTAAACTAAAAAAATTGTTAATCTGGAATTCCAGTTTAATTGGTGTCCTGTATTTTATCCAGCAACCCAAGGCAGAGACCATATGTTGTTTTTCTAAGAAAGAATATCTTTCTTGTTTAAGCCACTCTTTTCTTCCCCCCCACCCCCACCACTGTCTCTGGCAGCCGAACCCAATCTAGTAACACTGGATTAAGTACAAAACTTGTTGGGTGACCTTGGAAAAGTTACCTAACCTCAAGATTGCTATCGTTTAAATGGGGGTGATTATCATAATCTACACCGCAGAGGGCTGTTGTGAAGATTAGATGCATTTCAAGTGACCAGATACAGTAGGCAGGGTTCAATAAGTGTTAGCTATTATTGAAGCAGTGGGGTCCTCCTCTCACTTATAAATGATCTCCAACACATTTCCCCTCCCCAAACAACATCATTGCACAGCATCCGGGTTCACATCTTCACCCCTGAAGACCATAATTCTATCTCCTCTGAAGGTCTAACGTCTCCCGATTTACAGAACCACTATTCGGCATCAAGCACTGCACCCTTAGGAGGTAGCTCCTGAATCTATTTCTCTCAGTCAGTTTTGTAGGGATTAAAAAAAAAATGCAGAGAAACTGGGACTGACCATGCGACGCGAAGTCTCCCACGGATAAGAGTCTTTCTATCTTCGCTCAGAATTAGACACAAGAGGAAAACCGCTGGCGCATTCTCACCTTCCGTCTAAATTTAGAAATCTGAAAACACTGTTCATTTTGCCAGACATTTGGTGCCTTCCTTGTGGGCCTGAAGGTGGAGAATTAAATCTCAACACTTTCTTGCATGAGAAGAGTGTATGGAACATTAGACAGTGATCCCCAGAGACAGATCCCCACAGCGCGATCCCCTGTGTACTTACAGGACAAGACTTTTCCTGCAGAGAGAACCAGCCGAACCAGTGTAGGCTTGCAGGCCTTGCAGCCACTCGCTCAGCCCCTCCGGCTGCCTGCAGGTGTCTGTTTCCAATATCTGAACCCGTTCCATGCAGAGGTCCATTTGAAATCAAGAGAATTCTGTCCCAAAGGCAAGGGGAGAGCCCACCCAGATCTGACAACTTGTAGATTTCCTCCTGTCAGCATATTCTAATGGCCTGATTAGCAATTCTATTGTATTTAATTTGCACCCAGGGTAATTCACTGTCAGCCAGAAGAGCCATCAGCATGAAAAATGGCACCAAAATTAAAAACCAATAGTCAAATTTCAGTTGGAATGAGCTCTCCAGGCATAATGATGAAGCAGGATGAACTGGAGTCAGTGGGTCCAGCCCACGAGGTGCAAGCATGTTAGTTACTAACATGCTGCCTGGAGTTTGAGCCAGGCCTTTCTGCATCATGGGAAACAAGCAGCCGAATAGAAAATCGAGAAGGAAAAATGTGTTGGTCCAAACTGTCAAGCCAAGTGGCTGTTTGCCATCTCCTAGCCCACTGTGGTGGTTTTAAAACATGTCCCCAAATTCTTTGACAGTCCTCTCATCCAAGGGTGGAGGAGGCTAATCCCTTCCCTGGAATATGGACTGGCTTTTCAGACTCGCATGGGATGAATAGAATATGGCAGAAGTGACGCTGCGTGATTTCCAACACTAGGTCATAAAAGGCGATACAGCTTCTGTCTGGTTCTCTTTCTTGGAAGCCCTGGGCTGATGTGTAAGAAATCCCACTGCCCTGGGACTTCCCTGGTGGTCCAGTGGTAAAGAGTCCGCCCTCCAATGCAGGGGATGCAGGTTCGATCCCTGGTGGGGTAACTAAGATCCCACATGCCGCGGGGCAACTGAGCCCACGCACTACAGTTACTGAGCTCACGCGCCTCAACGAGAGAGCCCATGTGCCGCAAACTACAGAGCCCACGCGCTCTGGAACTCATGTGCCACAACTAGAGAGAGAAAATCCCCACGCAACAACTAGAGAGAAGCCCACGCGCCACAACGAAGAGCCCACGCCGCAATGAAAGATCCCGCATGCCGCAACGAAGACCCGATGCAGCCAAAAATATAAAGACAAAACAACAACAACAAAAGATCACATATTAAAAAAAAAAAAAGAAAGAAAAAGAAATCCCACTGTCCCAGAGAGCCCCAACTGAATCTCAAAGGAATGTCGTAAAGAGGCAGAGACAATGACACCATGGTGGCAACCTCAAAGGTCTAGCAGTGACAGTGCCCTACGGAGGCTGGTGGAGGTAGGGGTGGGTGCTAGCAAGTCACACACACACATTCCCCGCACCCACCAGAGTATTCGTGGTTACAAGTCCTATCCCCTTCTGTCAAGCAGGTCGACCACCTCACACCTTCCAGAAATCCCTTTACTACTGAAGTTGGGTAGCATTAGTTTCAGTTGCTTGAAACCAAGAAGCCTGACTCAAAACACCCTCATCCTAGCTGAGCCCAGTACACAAGTCTAAAATTAGCAAGAGGCACCGAAGTGCTGCCGGTCTCACGAGGGAGGCCACAGAAGCTACAAGGATCCCAGACCACAGTGAGCTGTGTTACATGCCCATTCCCCACTCTGGCTTCGGCATGGAAACTAACCAGAGGTCACCTTTGCAAACTATTTATTACAGGGTCATAGAGTATTACACGGATAATCCAATATAAAAATATATATTCTAACTAAACCTTCCTATGAACACACATGCCATATACACACACAATTTCCTTTAGGGCAGAGGTTAAAGGCCATAGTAGCTTAGTGCCTAGGCGGGTACCTAAGATAGCCTATTATTCATCTCATAGGCCTATGCAGGAGATGTCACCATCACTGTCGCTGCCCACAAGTCCCCTCACTCTTACCGCTTATTGTATCCAGGCCCAACTTTCAAATGGCAATCCCTGAGTTTCTTCACGCAGGGGCTTCTACTGATCACCAATGCTGCTCTGCCTGTCCCCGGGCAGACTGGGGGTGTGGGAATCAGTGGCGCCCCCCCCCCTGGAAAGAGCCCCCAGTGAATGACTGATGCAAGTTGGATGAATCCCCCAGCTTCCTCACTGCCCTCCCCTCCCACCGTCTGTGTCTGTCCCACGGATACCAGTCAGATTGGATCAGGCCTCATCCTTAATGACCTCATTTTACTTTAATCACCTTGTTAAAGATCCTATCTCCAAATACAGTCACATTCGGAGGTCCTGGGGGTTAGGATGTCAACATATGAATTTGTGCAGGGCACAATTCAGCCTAGAACGGTTGCCCACAGAGGTACCTGGCTCGCTTGTGCATCCTTTATTAACTGTCTTCCCGCATACCTGCATGCCCCTGCTTGGTGCTTCCTGCCCTTGAATCTTTGTCTCAGGCTTGCTTCTGAGAGAACCCAAACAGTACTACGGTGCGGCCACTCCCTTCCTCTCGCCCTCGGCAACTTAGGCTGTCACTGTGGATGGGATCCAGCACCGGATCCATGTCAGAGCAAATTCCAAGTCCCCCACGGCCTCTCCCCTGGGCTGGGAGTGAGAGCCATCCAGCTGGGGAAGCTCAGGCACTTACACTCTGCGGTGGAGAATTCCCTTCGTGTGATTCGTTCCCCCAGCAGCTCTGCTGTTCATACCTTGGCTGTGATTGGCTGCATGTAAATTAGCTAAGCCTAATCCATTGATCGTAGTTGTGATTACTGCACACACTGCACTACCCACCCTGCTGGGCTGGCTGTAGGCTTGGTATGGATATGCAAATTAGGCAACCCTCATTTGTTGATGCTGATAAGATGTGGGAATGAACGAAGTCCTCCTGTGTGGCATCGATAAGGTGCTGAGGCTGGAACTGAGATTCGGAGTCGCAATTCATAGGCTCACACACTCCACAGAGACCATCCCTGCACACCCAGGAGCCAGGACACACTGATTGTGAAACGGTGACGGAGTCAAGACATCTAGGGGCCCGGTGGCCTTTCCTGCCTTTATAGCCGTTGTTTGGGTGTCACATCACCCCAGCCTACCAGTGTGACCCTGCTGATATGACCACGAGATTCTGTTCCACACCATCACCACCTCACAACTGTGCCAAGTGACACAGCTTACAAAATGTCGCTTCTTACATCAGCTCCTTCGTGACAAGCCTGCAAAGTAGAGGGAACAGGAATTGTCATCATCCCCCTCGATCTACTTCTGTTTTCCTGCTGAGGTCTCAGAAACTTTGCCTACGGCCCCACTGCTCAGGGACTACGTGGCTGGAGCTAGGGCCCCGGCCTCTGGCCTCTGGGTCTGGTCCTCTCCCAGGTATCACTGCACCCTGCTTTGACAAACTCAGCTGGCAATGCTGGGGCAGCCCAGGCCTCGGGTCCCTCTGCCACATTCCCGGGGAGCGGGGGGGAGCAGCCTGGGTGAGGCAGGTGGAGAGGGGCCAGATTCTCACAGGTTCTGGAGCGTCACTCACACACCAGCCTGATTCCATCTCTCCCCAACTCCAGTGTGGTTTTCAGCTGTGGCTTTTTCTCCAATCCTGACCTTGGCTCCTAGAGGCCCAGCTGTTTTCAATTGCCGGCACTGGGGGTGGGTTGGGCAGGAAAAGTCCTATTCACACCAAATCTCAAGTGTAGCAATGGAATGGCGGGCCCTAGCAGAGCGGAGCCGAGCGCACTTTGGTGCCTCAGATGGATTTATTCAAAGTTCATAATTACCCTGAAATCTCTTAAAATGAAAACATGATTGAAGAATTAAACCTGGTAAACAAATTAGTCAGAAAGAAAACCTCCGCATAGCAAATGACAAAATCCCAAGATCCAATGCAGCAAATGAATGGGCCTGCGCTATAATTGGCAGCCAGGGCTGCAGACAGACCCAGGGCCCTGGCAAAGGCACGGCTGGAGAAGCAGCCAGCCCCTTGGGCTAGGGTAGGCTGGGCCCCTGGGGCCGTGCGGTCAGGGCCCGGGGAGGGCTGTGGTCGGGGCCCTGCTGCAGCCGCAGCTGCGTGGGCAACTGTAAGTGCCTCCGGGCTCCACCGTAGCCCGCCTTCAGGAGCCTTGCCCTGGCGGAGGCTGGGGAGGACGGCAGCTGCGGGGAGGCCTGGCTGCAGCCTCAGGCCCTACAGCTCTGTCTGCGAGCGGGTTTTGGGGAGGGGTGGTTTCTTGTGCTGAAAGGAGCTGTTTCTATTTTCTGTGCTCCCCCCGCCCCCCCTCCATCTCTCATCACAGAACCACTGGGAATTGGGGCAGGGGTGCTGGTTCACACAGGATATATTCCCTTTGTCTCTCCTCTGAATCAGACCTATTTCTCAGGAACTGCTAACCTCCGATTTGGGGCTTTCTCTAGACAAGGAGGGGGTGTCCTGATTACTATTGCTGTGTGACAAACCACCCCCAAACTTAGTGGCATAAAATAGCCATTTTATTATCTTCAAATTCTGTGGGTTGGGAACTCACACAGGGACAGCAGGGACAGCTTTTCTTTGCTCCATGATTTCTGGGGCCTCAGCAGGGAAGACTCCATGGCTGGGGGTGACTGGAGAGCTGGGGGCTGGAATCATCTGGAGGCACGGGGTGCTGGCTGTCAGCTGTCTCAGCTAGAGCTGCTGGTCAGAACACCTACGTGGGACCTCTCCATGTGGCCTGGGCTTCCCCCCAGCATGGCGGTCTCAGGGCTCCAAAAGCAAATGTTTCCACAAAAAAGGCAGACACTACATTGCCTTTTCGGATGCACCATTGGAAGTCACGCCACATTCTTCTGGTGACAAGTGAGTCACAAGCCCATTCAGGTTCAAGGTCAGGGGCAGTGACACCACCTTTCCATGGGAGGAGTGTCAAAGACCTTATGGCCACACTGTAAAACCAGGACCAGGGGGTTCCTACTGGTCCAGCTCTTCTTGGCAAGATTGTATCACATTCCAGGGACAGCAGATCCTTTTTCTTAGGTTCAGGGCCCTGGTCCCCCTCTTCCCATGTGTAGTGGGTTGAACGCTGGCCTCCAAAAAGCTATGTCCATGTGTTAACCCCTGGAACCTGGGAATGGGAGCTTATTTGGAAAAAGGGTGTTTGCAGACATATTTAAAGTAAGGATCTTGAGACGGGATCTTGGATTATCCAAGTGGACCCTGGATCCGGTGACAAGCGTCCTGATAAGAGACACACAGAGAAGATACATGAAGAGGAAAAAAGGCCATGTGAAGACAGAGGCAGAGATTGGAGTGATGTGACCACAAGCCAAGGGATGCCCGGGGCCACCAGAAGCAGGAAGAGGCAAGGAAAGATCCTTCCCTAGAGCCTTTGGAGGGAGCGCAGCCTAGCCAACACCTTGATTTCAAACTGCTGGCCTGTAGGACTGTGAGTGACTCTGTTTCTATTGTCGTAAGCCACTCAGTCTGTGGTAATTTGTTATAGCAGCCCTAGGAAACTAATACACCATCCACGGGACCTTGGCCAAGTGGCCTTAACTTCATTGAGTCTCAGTGAGATGGGGATAAAAATAGTATCTGCCTCCTAGGGTTGTTGGGCAGATTCGTGAGATGACCTGTGTAAAGTGCTCGGCCCAGCATCTGGCACTATCCTTGCACTGTTATTTATTAATAGAGTCATATAGAAGCAGGTAGAGGCCTATTTCAAAAAAAAAAAAAAAGGAAAGATTAGAAAGACAATGGAGTGTAACACAAAGGCAAGTGATGTCTACTTTATCCAAGTGCTGCCTACCACGGTCCCTTCACACATCACCTGCCTCCTGCCCGGACTTGGGACCCTTTAGGCGAGTTTACCCATGACCTAGGACCCACCCTTTAAGACGTGGCCTGCCCTGCCGGCTCTGGCCGGCTCTCTTCTTCCCTGCCTTTCTCCAAGGCTGCTTCTCTGCTCCCCTACTCGCTGACCTGGGGACTGCTGCCTGGAGTTCTCTTGGCCTAAGAGATGTCTGCACCCTCTGAAGTCCCCACCCACACCGGGAGGGTCTCCAGGGCGGGAGCTGCACTTTTCCCTGTAAATGACCATTCCCACAGAGATCAAATAAGATTGGCGACGAGTTGGCAATTACCTGAGCTGGGCCATGAGATCATGGAAGATCACTATATTATTCTTGCTGTTTTTGTGTGTGTTTGAAATTGTCCCCAGTAAAGCTGTGAAATATGTGTGTGCACGCGCCAGCTGCGGCAGTTTGGGTTTCCTAGGAAGTGGACTCTCAGGTGGACTTTAATAAGATGCAGGATGCTTATCAGGGAGAGCCCGTGGCACCAACCCTTGTGGAAGGGCGGGAGGAGAGCCGGACTGGGCAGAGGGAGACCTGGCAGCAGCCTCCGGGCCCTCAGCCCCAGGGAGCGCTGGAGCTGGACCCACCTTCAGAGCTGTACTAGTTTCCTACTGCTGCTGGGGCAAATTCCCCCAAACTTGCTGCCTTCCACCACCGCACATTTATTCTCTTATAGTTTAAGAGATCAGAAATCCAAAATCCAGGTGTTGACCGAAGTGCGTTCCTTCTGGAGGCTTCAGGGGTGAATCCGTTTCTTTGCTTCTTCTAGCTTCCAGAGGCCACCTGCACCCCTTGGCCCTGGGTGCTACCTTCAACCTCAGAGGCAGCAGGCACATCACTCTGACCTCTGCTTCTGTCCCATCTCCTTCTGCGACTCTGATCCTCTTGGCCCCCTCTTATAAGGCCCCTTGTCATTACATTGGGTCCGCCTGGATCATCTCTCCATCTCCAGATCCCTAATTTAATCACATCTGCACAGTCCCTTTTGCCATGTGAGGTGACACACGTGTTCACAGATTCCCAGAACTAGGACGTGGACATCTTGGGAGGCTGTGGGGCATTACTCAGCCTTCCACAGAGTAGTCCAGAGGTGGGCCTAGGTGCCTAGGACTCTATATCCCTATATTAAAAGGTCACTGGAAGGGCATGACTTTGACCGAGGCACTCTCTGTAGCTGAGGCACCCCTGAAGGTGCTAATAGCTGGAGGGGGCCCCTGAAAGCACTCCACAAACCAGGACAGCAAGTGGTTTCTTTTTTTTTTTTAAGATTTATTTATTATTTATTTATTTTATTTATTTTTGGCTGCCTTGGGTCTTAGCTGCGGCACACGGGATCTTCGTTGAGGTTCAGTCTTTCATTGCGGTGCATGGGCTCTTCGTTGTAGTGCGCGGACTTCTCTCTAGTTGTGGCACGAGGGTTCTCTCTCTCTAGTTGTGGCGCGCGATCTCCAGGGCGTGTGGGCTCTGTAGTTTGCAGCACGCAGGCTCTCTCATTGAGGCGCATGAGCTCAGTAGTTGTGGCGCAGGTGCTTAGTTGCACGGCAGCATGTGGGATCTTAGCTCCCTGACCGGGGATCGAACCCACCTCCCCTGCATTGGAAGGCGGATTCTTCACCACTGGACCACCAGGGAAGTCCCAGAAAGTGCTTTCTTAAAGGGGAACCTGGGCAGTATATTATGGCGTCCACTACCACACTCCGTCCCCAAATCTTGGCACAGAAATGGGCACCAAGTAGGCTCGTAACCTTGACTGTAGGTGCATAAGTTGCCACCTAGACACTCACCCACAGAGGAATTCCCAGAAACGGATCATAATGGCAATGGCACCCACTGACTGAGCACATACCATCCATCTGCCAGGCCCTGCACTAAGCACGAGACTCACATGACCTCACTGCGTGCCCGCCCCTGCCCTATTACTCTTCCCATCTGTTTAAACAGAAAAGGAAACTGAGGCTCAGGAAATGTCCTCTGTCTGAGGTCACACAGCCCCAGGAAAGGCAGGACTCAAACCCATGTCCTTCTAGCTGACCAGCACCATGACACAGTCCAACTGAATGATACAGCCATAGTAGAATGAACTGGACACTCAGAGACCAAAAGGGTCCCCTCTACTGTCACCAAGCCTCGCCATGGAAGTCTGGGTGTGTCCTCCCTGGACCCTGCCATAATCCCTCCATGTGGGGGTGGTCCTCACCCCATCCCCACCTCACCAGCTGGTGTGGAGAGCAGTACCCAAGTGTCTTTAAAAGAGATTCTCGTGTATTGCTGGAGGGAATGTAAAATGATGCAGCCTCTGTGGAAAACAGGATGGTGGTTTCTCACCAAGTTCCACATAGAATTACCCTGTGACCCAGCAATTCCACTTCTAGGTATAGACCCCAAAGAATTGCAAGCAGAGAGTCGAACAGATAAATACCCATGTTTGAACACACCCATGTTCAAAGCAGCATTATTCACAATAACCAAAAAATGGAGGCAACCCAAATGTCCATAAGCAAAATACGGTTTATCCATGCAATGGACTATCATTCAGCCTTAAAAAGGAATGAAATTCTGACACAGGCTACAACATGGATGAACCATGAAGACATTATGCTAAGCGAAAGAAGCCAGACACAAAAAGACAAATACTGTCCCTTTACCCCTGAGCCTGTGTCACGTGGACCACAGCAAGATGGAGCCCAGAACACCCAAGTGTGAGCCTGGGTCTGATCTGCCTTTGACTCCATCCACACTGGCATCCTCCTTGGGCGCAGGCGGGCTCAAGGCCTCTCCAGCACAGTGGTATAGAAATAATAGGTGGTTGAAGAAATGTACACAACTGTAACAGATGCTGTGGGTACCTCTGCATATGCCTTTGGTATGCACCTTTCATATCTCCAGCTCTTTTCCCTAGCTACAGGGCAGGCTGTGAGGGCCAAGGAGTTATTACCCTCAGGAAGCAGCCCTCAACTAACGACTGATGGGACTGGTAGATAAATACCCCAGCTCCCTCACCCCTTGGGTGAATTCTATACTCATTCCCAGAGGACCTGTCAGGATTGAGTCTGTTTCCCATCTGCTTACTCACTCACCCTCTACTATTTTTTTCCCCTTCCCTGTCTCATTCCCTCCTTACTGATGTCTCTGGAGATCACCTCCCAAATGAAATCCTTGCACTCAGTGTCTGCTTCTGTGTGTGTGTCCTGGTTGTATGTTTTTTGCTAGTGAATGAGGTCAGGTTTATGCAAGTTTTGATAAATAAAAACATAAAAGTGAAAAAAAATTCAACTCAAACTAGGACAAAACATAGCACAGAGAAGACATCAGACTTGGTCAGGTGAAATCTCGGAAACCAGATACTTCTGTTGTTGACATGTGAAACCTGGGCAGAGAACACATCTTCAGCTGCCACGGAAAAAGAGGTAGGCATTTCTTTTCCTTCACTCTGTCTCTCCCCTTTCTCTCTTCAACTTCATCTCTGCCCACTCCCTCTGGCAGATACCACAGTAAAACATGCGCTCATTCCCTGAATTACTTATAGTTCTCTGCTCTTTCAAGCCTCCATTCCATTCCATGGGTTATTTCCTTTGCTGGAATGACCTTTCCCCCTTTGTCCAACCTGGAAAACTCTTACTCAGCCTTCAGAACCCAGTTCCATCATCCTTTGAGAAGGCCTTTCTTGATTCCTCCCATCACCTCTGTGCTTCTTCCCTTGGTGTTATAATTGAATGTTTCATATCTCTAACAGGACACCCCACACACACACACACACACAGTGAGTTCCTTAACTGAAGAGCCTTCTAGACTCCTAGCAACTGGGACCTACAATGCTTAGCACGTATTAGAAACTCAATACTGAAATTTAGTATGGCTTATTCCCTTTTTGTCTTGCATGAGAATTTTGGAAAGTGTGTATTATAAAGGTGATCCTTTTAAAACCTAAGTCGAGAATAAAATATCTAGGATTAAACCTACCTAAGGAGGCAAAAGACCTGTACTCTGAAAACTATAAGACATTGATGAAAGAAATCTAAGATGACACAAACAGATGGAAAGATATACCATGTTATTGGATTGGAAGAATCAATATTGTCAAAATGACTATACTACCCAAGGCAATCTGCAGATTCAATGCAATCCCTATCAAATTACCAATGGCATTTTTCATAGAACAAGAACAAAAAATTTTAAAGTTTGTATGGAAACACAAAAGACCCTGAATAGCCAAAGCAATCCTGAAGAAAAATGGAGCTGGAGGAATCAGGCTCCCTGATTCCAGACTATACTACAAAGCTACAGTCATCAAAACAGTATGGTACAGGCACAAAACCAGAAATATAGATCAGTGGAAGAGGATTGAAAGTCCAGAAATAAACCCATGCACCTATGGTCAATTAATCTATGACAAAGGAGGCAAGACTATACAGTGGAGAAAAGACAGTCTCTTCAATAAGTGGTGCTGGGAAAACTGGACAGCTACATGTAAAAGAATGAAATTAGAACATTCTCTAACACATACACAAAAATAAACTCAAAATGGATTAAAGACCTAAATGTAAGGCCGGATACTATAAAACTCTTAGAGGAAAACATAGGCAAAACAGTCTTTGACATAAATCGCAGCAATGTCTTTTTGGATCCACCTCCTAGAGTAATAAAAATAAAAACAAAAATAAACAAATGGGACCTAATTAAACTTAAAAGCTTTTGCACAGCAAAGCAAACCATAATCAGAATGAAAATACAACCCATGGAATGAGAGAAAATATTTGCAAACAAAGCAACCAACAAGGGATTAATCTCTAAAATATACAAACAGCTAATGTAGCTCTATATTTAAAAAAAAAAAAAAACCCAATCAAAAAATGGGCAGAAGGACTTCCCTGGTGGCACAGTGGTTAGGAATCTGCCTGCCAATGCAGGGGACACGGGTTCGAGCCCTGGTCTGGGAAGATCCCACATGCCGTGGAGCAACTAAGCCCGTGCGCCACAACTACTGACGCTGCGCTCTAGAGCCTAAGAGCCACAACTACTGAGCCCACGTGCCACAACTGCTGAAGCCCGTGCGCCTAGAGCCCGTGCTCCACAACAAGGGAAGCCACCGCAATGAGAAGCCCATGCACCACAACGAAGAGTAGCCCCCGCTCGCCGCACCTAAAGCCCACACGTAGCAACGAAAATCCAACGCAGCCAAAAATAAATAAATTAAATAAATTTTTTAAAAAAGAAATTAAAAAAAGGGCAGAAGATCAAATAAACATTTTTCCAAAGAAGACAGAGATGGCCACAAAGCACATGAAAAGCTGCTCAACATCACTAATTATTAGAGAAATGCAAATCAAAACTACAATGAGGTATCACCTCACACTAGTCAGAATGGCCATCATCAAAAAGTCTACAAACAGTAAATGCTGGAGAGGATGTGGAGAAAAGGGAACCCTCCTACACCGTTGGTGGGAATGTAAATTGGTATAACCACTATGGAGAACAATATGGAGGTTCCTTAAAAAACTAAAAATAGAACTACCATACGATCCAGTAATCCCACTCCTGGGCATATATCCGGAGAAAACCATGATTCGAAAAGATATGTGCACCCCAATGTTCATTGCAGCACTATTTACAATAGCCAAGACATGGAAACAACCTAAATGTCCATTGACAGACGAATGGATAAAGAAGCTGTGGTACATATATATATATATGGTGGAATATTACTCAGCCATAAAAAAGAATGAAATAATGCCATTTGCAGCAACATGGATGGACTTAGAGATTGTCATACTGAGTGAAGTAAGTCAGACAGAGAAAGACAAATATTATACAATATCACTTATATGTGGAGTCTAAAAAAATTATACAAATGAACTTATTTACAAGACATAAATAGACTCACAGACTTTGAGAACAAACTTAACGGTTACCAAAGGGGAAAGGTGGGGGGGAGGGATAAATTAGGAGTTTGGGATTAACGTATACACACTATTATATATAAAATAGATAATCAACAGGGACCTACTATATAGCACAGGGAACTCTACTCAGTATTATGTAATAAGCTATAAGGGAAAAGAATCTGAAAAAGAATGGATATATGTATAACTGAATCACTTTGCTGTACCCCTGAAACTAACACAACATTGTAAATAAACTATACTCCAATAAAAAATTAAATTAAAAAATAATGAAATAAAACCTAAGTCGGATCATATCACTCCTTTACTCAAAGCCTTGCAGTGACTCCCTATTTTACTCAAAGTAAAAGCCAAGGTTCCGACACTGGTCTCCAAGACCACTGGGTACCAGAGGGTACAAGAATCTGCCCCACCTCTCACAACTCTGCTCATATCTCCTATTCTCCCCCTCCCTCTACCCCAGCCACCCTAGCCTCCTTGGTGCTCCTGTAACGTCCCAGGCAATCCTGCCTC
Organism: Balaenoptera musculus; assembly: GCF_009873245.2. NCBI lineage: Eukaryota > Metazoa > Chordata > Mammalia > Artiodactyla > Balaenopteridae > Balaenoptera > Balaenoptera musculus. Next base: position 35,165,071 of record NC_045806.1, on the reverse strand, counting down.
AGGACCTTTGCACTGGATGTTCCCTCTGGCTAGAACACTCTTTATCCAGATAACTGCCCTGCCTACTCCTTCACCTCCTTTGAGCCTTTGCTCCAATGTCACCTTCTTGATGAGACCTCCCTGACCACCCTATTCAATTCAGCCACCATCCCCATCTCATACTCCCAACCCTGATTTTCTCCTCTTTTACATTTTCCATAGAACTTCTCTCTTTTTTAAGAGATGCGATAACTTGCTCATGTGTTATGTTCATTGTTTGTCTTGCCCCATTCCTAGAATGTATACTTCATGAGAGGTGGATTTTTTTTTTTTGGGCCACGCCTCACGGCACGTGGGATCTTAAGTTCCCCGACCAGGGATCGAACCCAGGCCCCCTGCAGTGGAAGCACGGAGTCTTAACCATTGGACCGCCAGGGAAGTCCTGAGAGGTGGAATCTTTTGTCCATTTTGTTCACCAATACGTCCCCAGCACCTAGGCCAGCTCCTAGCACATGGCAGTCACTCACGAAGTATTTGTTGAATAAATGAACCTAGGTTATCAATCCCTCTTGGATTAGAAAAAGTAGGCCGGCCCTCCTGGAGGTAAAAGCATAAAAGCAGCCAGAGCCCCCAACCTGTCTGCCTCCCAGGGAAGCTCAGGGCAGGGGTCTCCCTCTTTCCTGGAGATTCTCCCAGAAATGCTCCTCCATGTCTCCTACGACAGCTTTCATTTGATGAGGAAGTTCTCCCCTCACAGGCACCCAGTTGCCCTGCACATCCTCAACTCTCTGAGCAGGGCTGAGACTCAGGGATGGGACGAGAGCCCAGGAGCAGGCCAGCGGAGGCCCCCATGGCCTGTGTCGGTGGCAGGGAAACCTGGCCGCCGTGGCCTGTCCTGAAATGCGCCCCAAAGGCTCGGAGAGGCTTCGCCACCTCAGCACACACCTCCCTTCGAGTTCTGGGGCCTAGCGGCCTAAACACCCCAAGGAGGAGCCCGTGGGTGACAGAGGGTCCATTCTGAGCCGTTACAACACAATCCCTCGAAGCCATCTCTCAAGCCCTAAGGAAAATTCCACAGGTTCTCCACAGTGAGCACTTACAGGAATGTCTACCCTGTTCAAAGGAAAAAGACAGGATACTCATAATGACTCCTTCCTTCACTGGGCCAAGTTCTGGGAGACCAGGCAGGCCCTGCATGTAATTAGATAGCCCAAGAGGCAGGCGTGATTCACCCGTCCACCACTTACAAGCATATCAAAATTTCAGGTTTTGCAACTGAGGCTCAAAATGAAACCGTTTGGGTTTGGCAGACCTGCTACAGTGTGCTGGCTTCAGCCTCAAACTGGTGATTTAGTAAACAACTGTGTGGTGGTAGGGGGGGAACCCCAGCTCCTCGATAGGCAAGACCCACCAGCCTGGCACAGAGGGCCGCGGCAGCATTTTGATAAGAACAGGAACGAAAGCAGAGAGAGGTTTCCGAGTTGAGAGGACTCCAGGGGTGGCGGGGATGACGGCGCGGGTCTTGAAGGCACGGCAGCAGGTCAAAGTGCCCCCTCAGGCCGAACCTGTGGAAAGTGCTTTGATCTCCTAATCACATCTATTTATCCTGGGTCCAGCCTGAGACAGAAGAACTGCCCAGAAGGACCAGCCTTTGAGGGCAAGCCGGGCTCCGAGGACCTCTCTGAGCTCTTGCTTCTCTGGAGGTACTTGGGGTTCTGTGGGTACTTCTTGGGCAACCAAGAAGGCAGTCCTGGGATCCCTGAGCCCCAGATGGACCTGGTTTACTAGGGCCCAGAGAGCTGCCAAGGGGGAGAAGGGGGTAGAAGCCACTGGGCCGTGACCTCTGTGGCAGCCGGATACAGAGGCGAGAGCAGCAACGTCCATGGGATTTACTTGTCCTCAAAGACCTCCAAGTGTGCGACGTGGGGAAGAGGGCCGGAGGGCGGGAGAAGCCAAGTTCGAAGTGGCCTTTCATTGGACTCCCTGACATCTAATAACAACAGTGATCACAGCACTTAGTTCGCGCCTGGCACTTTTCTTCAAACTTGCCCTTTACTAACCCATGGCCATGCTACTGTAATTCCCATTTTACAGATGAGGAAACTGAGGCACAGAGATGTTAAGTAACTCACAAAAGGTTACCCAATTTGCAAATGGTGCAACAGGAGACTTCAACCCAGGCCATCTGGCTCCACCATCCACATGCCTCACTACTGAGCCCACCGCCTCGTCACCCTGTTTTTTCCCCTCCTGCCTCCTGACCCTGACACGGTAGCACGTGGGCAGAATCAGGACCTCAGGAGCCCTGATCTGACTCTAACATCCAGGTTTATCATTTTCAACCTCCCTGGGTCCTGTTCCTCACCCATTTTGTCAAATGAAGCTTGGGAGATGCCAGGAACGTGAACACGTTAAAAACAAACAAACAAACAAAAAACACACCACCACCACTAAACGTCTATTGTTCTTTTCTTTCCTCTTCTCAATTCCTCTAGGCTTCCTGCGAGATCAAACTTATGAGAGGTGTGTGAAAAGAGTTTGGGGGGCAGAGCTGCCTGGCAAGAGGGGGCTGGGGTCTTTTCCTGACTGGAAAGGGCTTTGAATCTAGTCTCCTTTTAGGGCCTGCCAGCAGAGCCGTTTGGCTTTAACTCCAGGAGGTGCCATTCACATAGGATACACACTGATGGTGACCCTTGGAGTCATTCAACATGCCTACCAGGCTGAGTGGGAGAAGCTTCTCGAAGAAAGGGCACATTTGCCTGGGGAACAGCCCAGCCCTGACCACAACCCCTGGGCGTGCGGAGCAGGGACTTAAAGGCCTGAGGCCTTGGGGGCCGGGGGTTAGATGAAGGGCAGAGGCCAAGAGAGGGGTCTGGGAATGCCAGGTAGGCAAAGCGGGCCTGGGACGGGGCGGGGGGAGCAGCCATGAGGGAGAAGCTCAGGGACGCCCGCACCCACACCCCCGCTGGGCTGTGGGAGGGAGACCCTGACCACATCAGGGGTGTGTGGCGAGGAAATGAGGCCTCCTCAGGAACGAGCTGCAAATGAGAACCGTATGGAGTTTCGGGATCCCCGCAGGAACACAGGGAAAGGATACAGTTGCATCCATGGGAAAGTTATTATCATCTCCGCTGAAGTTAAACATTCAGGAGGCTCTGTTTTCCATCTCCTCCGCCTGGGAGCCTGTGAAGGGGGAGGCGGATGGGAGGGCGGGGGCGGGGGGCTTGTCGGGAGGGCCCGGTGGGTCACGTTTTCCGAGGGGAGTCAGGGACAGAGAGGCGCTGTTAGAGGCGTCCCGGAGGAGGCCAGCGTCTGCTCGCTCTTTCTCCAGGGCTCGGGAAGCCGGTTTGCCAAGGGCAGGCTCTCTCTGGGAGCTGTCAGAGGCTGCTTCACCTCCGCAAGTCCCTGGGCAGATGGTGGGGAGGAGGAGGGAGAGAGGCCTTGGGCCCTGAAGAGACAAACAGGTCATGTAGAACTCGGGCCGAGCTGCAGGAAGGCGAGGGCTTCAGGCTTCTGGACAGTTTTCTATCCCTTCAAAATGTACTAGGAATGGAAGTGCCGGGCAGAGAGGTCCAAGAAGGGAAGAGGATCAGCCTCCAGCTGCTGGACCTCCACCAGCATCCACTAATGACCTTTGGGACAATAAAGCTGCCTGAGAGAATGGTCCCCCTGCTGCAGCTGCCCTCAGAGGGCACGGAGAAGCTGGGCTTTCGGGCTTCAAGGGAACAAGTGTGCTGAGCACGGGGCAGTTCTACAGTCATCAGGGTCCCAAGCTCCTTCTATATTTCTGCTTTACTTTCCTTAGCATGGGGCTCCCATCCTCAAGGTCACAAGATAGCTGCTGGAGCTCCAGCCATCATCATCACAGGAAGGAGAGGTTTAGGGAGAAGGAGAAGAGCAAGCGGCAAAGGGGACTCTTCCCAGTTAAAAGAGCCCCTTTGAAGACTTGCCCTTATTATTATGAGCCACCTCTAAGCTTCAAGCAAAGCTGTGGATGTAGTCTTTTAGAGGCACACAATGCTGCCCCTAATAAAATCCAAGGAAGACGAGGAGAAGGCAGAGTTGATATTCACGAGTACGGCAGTACTGTTGTTAAAATAGTGAAATATCTCCATACTGATAATAAGTGGCCCCTTCCCCAAGCCTCGCTCCCAATGTCCCTCCTTGTGGCCCTGACCCCTCCTCTATCTCCCTATGACCTAGCAACCGGAGGGTCAATGCCTAGCCCAGCAGAGGACCTCAAGAACCCCGGTTCAGCACTGGGCAGGCATCTGCTCTGATTGGTCATTGCCTGTCCTATACGGCGGTGAAATATTTCAAATGTCACCCTTGGAAGGATGGGTGCCAGGCAGGTGAAGAGCCCAAATGAAGTTTCCTAGTAGCTGCACAGGAAGACGGAAAAAGAAATGAGTGACAGCTCGAAGGACACAGAGCAATTCTACCGAGCACGACTTAGTCTGCTCTCTAGGATAAGAAGTACCCTTAGAACCGGGCAATCAAGGCCCCTGGCCTGGGTCCCATGCTCTAGAGGGCCCTGCTCTGGCCACACCCCTGCCCATGAGGCAAGGCATCCACAGGACCAAAGGGACACCCACTTGGAGTCTCTTCTCCCCTCTGGACATGCTCTGGGATCCTGGGACCCCAGAATTCCCCTCCAGACAGCCCTAAGTTCACTACCAGGGACTGCCCAGGCCTCCTCCCCTTGTCTGTCCTCCCAAGGGCACACACTGCCATCTGTTCACACCCTTAGGTGCCAGGGGTGAGTGTTTGCAGGGGGATTTGGGGGAGGGCAGAAAGTGGACAGCGCTGGACCAGGTGGGTCGGAGGGTGAGCATTTAGGTGCACCAGGCCCCTCCCAGTGTGGAACGGAAACGGGTAGAGCGGGCCCAGGAGCCAGCTGTGCTCCAGTGCAGAACGCTGCGGAATCCAAGAATTCGAAATTCACACCTGGCTTTTCACATCACTGTGAAGTTACATTTGTCAACATACTTCGGGAAGGCTGATTTGAGTTTTGAAACATTTAGAGGTACAGAATGGGGGCTTCTGTGTGTCCTCCTGTCCTGGCCCCCAACCAAGTTAGGGGTGGGCGTGTCCACAGTGATCAGCCATTTGTAAGTCTGGCCTCTGTATCTTGGGGGAGAGAATAATCAGAACAGGGAGCAGACCTGGATGGAGTGAGTCGGCAGCAGGGCCCGGGCTGTAGCCCCGAGAGGTACCTCCCGTCCGCTGTGGGAGCCCTGGGTGTTCCTCACAGTATCGTGAGGCAGGGCTGCGGCTCTGAGGTCCGGCTGCGTGTTGTTTAATGACCGCCCTGGTCCCTGCAAGGGACACTGACTGAGCATCTTCTGGGGCTGATGAACCAGCGAATGCAGGCGGCAGCCGAGGCGCAGGTACCGCTAGCGGTGGAGAAGATGGAGTAACCCACCAATGCCTACTCTCAAGCCCACGGAGAACTACAGGTAGAAGAGGCTGTGTGTGAGCTTAATGCTGATGGACCAGACAGACGCCATCACAGCCAGGACAGCCCTGTGAAAAGGCAGCTGATGGAAAGACCCCAACCCCATCTCTAGAGGAACCCCCATTCTCCAGTCATAGAGAAATCAAGAGCCTTGGCAATGGTCTCAGAGCTGCCCCTTTCCCCGTGGAGCCTGCTGGAAATAGCAATTTCGGCCCATCTTTCTAGGCAGTGACAGACACAGAGCACAGCACGGTGGCTGTGATGGGGACCTGACCTGCTCCTCATTCTCACCCCCAGCCTGCAACCCAGTCCCTGCTCCCCGGGCTTTCCAGGCGCAATTCCCCGGCCTCCCGCAACCTCCCTTCTTCTCTTTCCCCGGAGCCGTCTCACTACTACGCTTGAGCTTCCGGAGAAATCATTAAAGCTGAGACCCGCCACACATACCGGTCAGCCACGCTCCTAAAACCCAATGACAAATTTGATGCGTAGGCACCGTCCAGGCACTCTCTGGGGTGAGGGATGGCGGAGTCCCTAGTTTTCATGGGTCACCCAGATAAAAACCCCAATGATTTCTGGTTTCTTATGAGTAAATGCTTTTTAGTATATGTGGGTCCGGCTATCTTTTTCAGTAGGAAATCTCGTTTTGCTAACTTTCAAAAGTGTATGATAAAACCTTCCACGGCTTGGAAGAAGTAAGTTTTGGAAAGCAAAGGGGAGAAGGCGGGGGGTGGGAGAGAGAGAGGGGGAGAGAAATCTCACTTCCTGAGAGAGACTTCGTCAACACCCCAAACAAAATCTAGACCCTCGGTTATACTCTCTTAGCTTCCGCATCCGGCATTTTCCCTCCAGAGCATTTATCTCAATTTGTAATTATGTATTTACTTATAAGGTAATTTGTTTTCTGGCTGAAGTTAGGAACGGTGCCTAACGGCTTAGGCACTCAATAAATATGTGTAAAATGAATTTATGAATTCTTCAAGGGAATGGTTCCAAAAACAAAGTTTTAAGAATTTGCAGGAGAGTAAGACCAGCTGCCGTGTACTCTCAAACCAATGCCAGTTATTGGTTGGGATTCTGCCCCAAAACAGAAGATCTGAGAGGAGGCTGGTACTGCCCTGAGCCCCAAATATGCACCCGAACGCCTCCTGCCCCTCGACCCAGCTGTCCCAGTTATCATAAACGGTGGAACGAATTTTCCCAAGACTTAGTAACCTAAAAAAAATAAAATAATTATGCTTACAGATTCTGCAGGTCAGGAATTCAGACAGCGGGGACAGCTTGTCTCTGCTGTGTTGTCTCGGCCCTCCTCGGGAAGACTCAGAGGCTGGGGGCTGGGGGATAACGTTGGTCATCGGCTGGGGGCCTCGGTTCCTCTCCCCATGAGCCTCACCATGTAGCCTCTCGCATGAGCTGGTTTGGATCTGCTCACAGCTCGGCAGCTGGGTTCTAAGGGAGAGCATCCCAGGTGGAAGCTGTATCGCCTTTTATGACCCAGCCTCAGAAGACAATTAGCATCATGTCTGACTCATTCTGTTCATGCAGGTAATTGCAAAGTCCCACCCAGGATGGAGGAGGGGGACTCAGACTCCACCTGTTGATGGGAGGGTGTCATGGTTCTAGAAAAACAAGTAGGACCAGAAATGTTGTTGTGGCCATTTTTGGGAAATAAAATCTGCCACGAGCCTGACACCAATGTGCCAGCCCCAAGCCTCGTGCCCTCAGATTCCCCATTCCCCACTCCCGCCCCGCTTCCTCTGCTCAGCTTTGCCTGAATGTTTACTGGCATCCATGGAAAGCCCTGGAAGGAGACTGGAGGACAGGAGGAAGGGAGAAGCCAGGGAATTCCTCCTCCTTGCTCTCTGCCTCAGTAGCTGGAGCACCTCTGTGGCCGCAGATCCCAGGGGACAGAACCGTCGCAGCTCCGGCTCCTGCCTGCTGAGCCCACTTCCGGACTCCACCGATCCAGCTCTTCCCCACCTCCCTCCAGCTTCAGGGGCAACAGACGCTTCCTGCACTTGCCTATCTCGGCGTTTTCCATCACATGTGTAAACAATTTTATGCATTAAGTTCCATCTGCTCCAAACACCTAGAGTAGTTCCTGTATCCTTGATTGGACTTTGACCGATATAACTAGCAAGGGCCAGCAAGTGCTTGCAGAAAAGCAGACAAGGTCACGGAGTGCATGTCAGAAACCCGAGAATCGAGTCTCAGCCCCATCGTCACTCAATTTGATTCACTCTGAAAAGTTTGTCTTTCTCCTGGATTCTAAAACAGCAAAATTAAACGAGTCTTTGGGACCCCTATGTTCATAGCCAGAATTTCCAATTTCCTTTTCAGACATTTAGAGTAGTTGTCTGACTTTGATAGCTCTTCACTTTCTTGAGTGTACTTTGGACCAACAGGACCCTCATTCACAGGGCCAGGAACCACAGAGCCAAAAATGTTGGCCAGATAATGCGTGTGGTAGCTCACCTCCAAGATGGCCTCCACTGAGCCCCACCTCCCGTTATTCAGGCCCTTGTATATTCCTCCCCTGATCAACAGGATATTGTGGGAATGACAGAGTGTGACTTCCGAGGCTAGATTATCAAAGACGTTGTGGCTTGTGCCCTGCTCTCTCTTGGATCAACCTATCTGGGGTAAGCCAGCTGCCATGTTATAAGGACACTCTATGGAGAGCCCTATGGAGACGTCCATATGGTGAGGAACTGAGGCCTTCTGCCAACAGCCAGTGAGGAACTGAGGCCTATTGCCAATATCCATATAAGTGAGCCATCTTGGAAGTGGATCCTTCAGCCCCAGTCTAAGCCTTCGGATGACTGCAGCCCCAGCCAACATCTTAACTACAACCTCATGAGAAACCATGAGCCAGAACCAGGGAGCTAAGCTTCTCCTAAATTCTTGACCCAGAGAAACAGTGAAGTAATAAAGGTTTGTTGTTGTTTTAAGCCACTAAGTTTTGGTGTAATTCGATGTGCAGCAATAGATAACTAATACAGCACAGTAACATTATACTCTGAGAGCAACTCTGCGGATAGAAACTCTGCTGTTGACCCCTGGGAGGTGGGCATCCCCACATCCAAAAGTGTATTCCAGGTAGATAGGACCAAAACTTTAACAACCTATGAAAGTACCAGAAGAAAACACAAACTAATTTTTTACATGATTGGGGTAAAGAAAAAACTTCCTAGGCAAGCCATGAAGTCTAGAAGTCATGGAAAAGACGGACAGATTTGACAATGTAGAAGTAAAACCTTGTGTATGAAAAAAGACATCATGAACAATGTCTAAGATAAATGACAGACTGGGAGAAAATATGTGGAGGAGAAGGTGAAAGCACACACCACAATGCCACATGGAAGGGGTATGAAGAGCAGATTTTATTGGGAAATTTTTCAAGTAAATGCTCAGCAGGATGAGGTACATGGACCCTGTGCTCTCATCAGTCCACAGAAAGGAGCTGGGACTCTGGATGTAGGATGCACAGTGGGCTATGATCCACGAAGGGACCCTGCCCCTCCCCACTCTGGATGCTACCTTTCAATTGTGTAAGATTGGAGAGGCTTTACATACAGGGAACAGTCAAGACTTGGAGGTATGTGTGCTGGAGGAAGGGGAGCCCTCAGCCCAATGCAAAGTTGGGTTCAGTCACAGCCACTCCCACTAGGGGGAAGGTGGGAGTCCTCAGCCTCAGCAGGCAACAACAGAAGGGTTCCAGGAATCATCATTGGACCATTCTGCTTGTCACTCCACAAAATGTTTGCAACATACATAACAGGCAAAATGTTACCATCTCTGATAAGCAAAGAGTTTCTACAAATTAGAAAAAAAAAGTCCAATAAAATATAAGCAAAATAGGACTTCCCTGGTGGCGCAGTGGTTAAGAAACCGCCTGCCAATGCAGGGGACACAGGTTCGAGCCCTGGTCCGGGAAGATCCCACATGCCACGGAGCAACTAAGCCCGTGCGCCACAGCTACTGAGCCTGCACTCTAGAGCCCATGAGCCACAACTACCGAGCCCGTGTGCCACAACTACGGAAGCCCGCGTGCCTAGAGCCTGTGCTCCACAACGAGATAAGCCACTGCAATGAGAAGCCCACGCACCTCAACGAAGAGTAGCCCCCGCTCACTGCAAATAGAGAAAGCCCGCGCGCAGCAATAAAGACCCAACACAGCCAAAAATAAATTTAAAAAATAAATTAATTTTAAAAAAATAAGCAAAATATAGGAACACAAATCACAGATGAAGTATACAAGACCCAAAAACATATGAAAAGATGCTCAATTTCACCCAATGATAAGAGTAATGCAAAATTAGGGACCTCCCTGGTGGTCCAGTGGTTAAGAATCCGCCTTCCAATGCAGGGGACTCGGGTTCGAGCCCTGGTCAGGGAACTAAGATCCCACATGCCACGAGGCAACTAAGCCCGCATGCCACAAACTACAGAGCCCACATGTGCTCTGGGGCCTACGCGCCACAACTACAGAGCCCACGTGCTCTGGAGCCCGTGCACCACAACTAGAGAGAAGCCTGTGCACCGCAACAAAAGATCCCACATGCCGCAACTAAGACCCGACGCAGCCAAAAATAAAATTAAATAAATAAAATTTTTAAAAAGGAGTAATGCAAAATAAAAACCAAAATGAAATACCATTTTTAACCTGTTCCACTGGCAGAAAAATTGAAACAATTGACAATAGCTCATGTTGGTGGGAGGGTAAATTGGTTCCGCATTTTGGGGTAAAGCAACTTGGCAATATCTTTCACAACTGTAAGTGTGTAACTCCTCCTTGCTCAATATACCCTATGGAAATAAATCTTAAGGAAACACGAAAACTCAAGGGGACATGAACTAGTTCATTCCAAAAATATTTATTGCATGCTGTTCCAGGTACTGAGGGCTGTTCCAGGTGTTGGCACCTTTCCAGGTGCTAGGAGATGTAGCAGAGAAAAAACAAGTCCCTGGTCACATCCTAATGGAGGACACAAAAACCTGTGGGCAAATGAGGTACCATTACACTCACCAGGGATGCTACAAGTAAAAAGACTGACAATGTTGAGTGCTGATAAGAATATGGAGCAACCAGAACTCTCATACTTTGCTGGCGGGCATGTAAAACAATTTGTCAGTTTCCTATAAAGCGAAATATACACTTATCATATAACCCTGTATTAGCATTCAGATATTTACCCAGAAGAAAGGAAAACATATGACCACAAATCCTTGTAGATGAACATTCATAGCACTTTTATTCATAATAGCCCCAAGTATAACTGACCCAAATGTCCATCAGCAGAAGCATAGACAGATTGTGATATATCCATACAATGACAGACTACGCAGCAATAAAAAGGAATTAACTATAGGTACACGCAACATGGATGAACCTCAAAAATATGCTGAACAAAATATTATGCAGTCACATGAGTGCATCCTATATGATTCTACTTATATGAAACACCAGAAAAGACAAAAACTGATCTCTAATGGTAAAGAAAATCAGTGCTTGCCTGGGGCTGGGGGTGGGAGGAGGGGATTGACTGCAAAGGGGGCACAAGGAAAATCTAGGGTGATGAAAATGTTCTAGACTTTGATTATGGTGGTGGTTACATGGGTGGTGGTCACATGGGTCACGTTTGTAAAATCTCATCAATCTGTACACTTAAAATGGGTCTAATTTATCATATGTAAATATCCATCACTAAAGTTGATTAAAAGAAAATGTGTGGGTGGATTCTTGCTGTCTATGGCACAATCCCACCCACAAAACCTTCTGGAGGCAAGAGCATGGCTTCTATCTCATGGCCTCCAAATAAGGCACCGAGGGCCATGCTACAATGTGTGAGAGACACTGAACCCCACAGTCACACAGAGGAGGACACAAGGGGACACCTGGCAGGAAGTGCTCTCTCTCTCAGGAAGTGCAAGATAGTGTTTTGATCAGAGGCAGCAGATGTGAACTGAAATAGTACTGCTCTATGATGTTAGGGACTCATTGCCCTAAAGCTGAATCCAAGATTTAAAAACTATACCTAATTATGTGTCACCCTATGGTTTATGTGTCTAACCAAAGTTGCTCTTGTCCTTGTTACCTACTGCCACATCATGCACCCAAACCTAGTGGCTTTAGTACAACAACTCGTTACTATCTCTCACAGTTCTGTGAGTTGACTGGGCTCAGCTGGGGGGCTTGCTCAGCTGGGGGGTTTTTACTCTGGGTGTCTTGTGCAGCTGCAGTCAGGTGTTGGCTGGGGCTGGAGTCTTGAAGGCTTAACCCAGCTGGACATCCAAAATGGCACACACATGGGGCTGGCAGTTAATATTGACTGCTGGCTGGGAACTTAACTGGGGCTTCAACTGGAATGCCTTAAGTGTGGCCTGTCCATTGTAGTTTGGGCTTCTCACAGCATGGTGGCTAGCTTCCAAGAGGGAGTGTCCCAAAAGTGAGCATTCTAGTAGGCTCAGGAAGCTTCAAGTCTTTCTGTGATCCTGTCCTGAAAAAACCACACAGCATCACTTCCACCTCATTCTCTCAGTCAAAGCAGGCATAGGACCCACCTGGGTTCAAAGGGGTAGAGACGCAGACCTCTCTACTTGATGGGAGAGTGACAGGTCACACTGCAGAAAAACATGTGGGATATTGTGGCAACCATCTTTTAAAAATGCAACCCATCCGGCTTCCCTGATGGCGCAGTGGTTGAGAATCTGCCTGCTAATGCAGGGGACACGGGTTCGAGCCCTGGTCTGGAAGGATCCCACATGCCGCGGAGCAACTAGGCCCGTGAGCCACAACTACTGAGCCTGCGCGTCTGGAGCCTGTGCTCCGCAACAAGAGAGGCCGCGATAGTGAGAGGCCCGCGCACCGCGATGAAGAGTGGCCCCCGCTTGCCGCAACTAGAGAAAGCCCTCGCACAGAAACGAAGACCCAACACAGCCAAAAATACACAGCCAAAAATAAAATAAATAAATAAATAATTAAAAAAAAAATGCAACCCATCCCAAATATATAGTGAAACCTCATTTTTCTTTGTGCTTCAGTGTAGTTTTAAGTTGGGCTCCAACAACTTTGACTAAGGGCAAAGGTTTGAGAAAGGCAGGATTACACTGATGGTCAGCCCAGTGGTATGGAGGTCTTATTATATACACACTAGCAGTATTAGGTATTAGAGAAATTAGCGCCTCCTCTACAGCACTTAGAGGGCTTAGTAGTGTCTCTCTTACTCCAGGATTCCCCTCTGCTGTTAGCCCTCACCCTTCCCTCAGGATCAACCTCATCCAAAAGATATTTCTCTGGGCCACACCTGACTCTACAATCACATCTCCCAGCATTTCAGTCTCTGTACACTTCCCTACAGGCATTTACAGTATTTCGTAGAGCTGGGCTGCAATGCCTCATTACACCAACAGGTGGCAACCTAACATCTGACCCAGGCTTGTACTTTAGGGAAAGGGGATGTGGGATAGGGTTGGGGAGAAAGAAAGGCAGCAAAGGAAGTATCTAACGTTCCTGTGCTGCAGTCTGCAATTTTCGAGTTTGAAACATTAATTGTTCTAAAATACCCTTTTCATCAAGCTTTGAAGTTTGATAACACCGGTTTTCTCCCGAACACAGGACATCTATGACAGCTGTACTGAATGTTCCAGAGGGAGCCTCGATAATCCAAGATTTCATCCAATATCCCGACTTGTTTTAGAGCCAGTCAGCAATCCAAAATGGATAAGCCACTCTGCCAAGGGCACTCTATTAGACTCTTAAAGTGGGCCATGACAAGGAAGAAATCCAGTCTCTAGTTTCATGGTGCCTACATGGTAACTTTCAAGACACCTCCAAGACAGTGTCTAATCAACTTAAACCTGGCAACTGAGGGCTCAGGTGTGGGCCAGTGGGAGCCCATGATTGCCCTAGCAGGGGGGAAGGGGAGAGGGGCCAACGTGGGGAGGGACAGAGTGGGAGGGCCAAAAGGAAACCGGGTGTTGATGCACACAGGATACAGTTGGGCAAAACGTCAGAGGGAAATGGGGAGAAAAAAAAAAAAAACAGTGTAAAGCGTGTTGCAGGAAAAGACAGACTTGACTTGAATGGAGGGTACAGACCCTAACTTCAAATTATAAGATGTTAGTGCCAATAGGGACCCCAGAGACCATCCAGCCCCAAGCTCATTAGCTAGGAGGGCCACTGTCGGTTAGCGGCACGTCTGGACTGGAACGTGGCACCCTGACTTCCACATGAGGTCTCTCTCCAAGTGTTGAGCGAGGATGACGTAACACAGGCAGAGAAACAGTTATTAGTCAGAATTTCCAAGAGGCAGTAACCTCTCCTCTTTTTCACCGAGTCCAGCTCAGTTTGGCAAATCCCTGAGTGACCTCGGGGAGGCTGCTTCTCCTCTGAGCCTCATTTCCTTCTCTTATCAAACGCTTACTGTACGCTTTGTGCTATTCCTGATGCTTTATATGTTAATTCATTTTGTCACCGCTACAATTGTCTGAGGTAGGTGTGATGATTACTATCCCCATGTGACAGACGAGGAAACCGAGGCAGAGGTTAGTAAACTTGTCCAAGGTCACACAGCTAGGAAGTGGTGGAGAACTGGTTCAAACTGGGGCTGTCTGGCTCCAAATGTGTGCGCTCAACCACTAGGTAATCCTGCCTTTCAGCTGGCAGGGCTGGACTAGATGCCCTCCAAGGTCCCTTCCAGGGCTGACTTGGTAAGCTTCGACCCACTTGCTTCCTCTAGGACTGGTCCAGGAGAACCCAGGAGAGTTCCAGGAAAAAATCCTCCCCGAATGGCCATGTATCCTTCTGCGCTGGGGCCCATTTTACAACCCTAGACATCATGGAAAAGGCCAATGGGGACGATCAGAATCCTGAGATGAGAGACAAACGTGGAGGGCAATGGAAGAACTTGCCTTTTTCAACCCGTTCATCTTTGTTGTTGTTTCTCTCAGTGGCTGTTCTTATGCACAGAGGGTCCACTTTTCCAAATGTGATTTTTAAACTGCAGCAGAGAGAAAGCCAAATAAACACAGAATGGTCGGCCAAGGGCCCGTACTTTCTATTCCCTGGTTACAAAGTAAAATTAGCTAGCTGGTGGCCAGGGCTGGGAGATTTATTTTGGTCTGAAGTCAACCCACAGATTAACAATATTGGCAAGAACTATACAGGAGGGGAAAATATTTTGGACAAGGCTGCATATGTTTGCAGATACATCATCTGCCTCTGCGCAGCAGCCAAGGTTAAAGAGAATGGGAGTCAGGAGCAGGATGCGCTGTGTCCTTTCCGTGAACAGTCGGTTTTCTCCTGCACGATGCCAGCTCACGCCCTCTGAGAGCAGTTGCACGGTACATCGCAGGAGACGGGGAAGGTGGCCAGGAAAGGACACTCCCCATCTTTGAGAAGACGTGCTTGCTCATCTTTTATTCCTCCTTTCCTTCCAAGACCTACATTCCATTCTGAGGGTAATTCTCAGGCAAGAGCAATTTCCAGATTCTCAAGGACTAACCGAGGGTAGTGTCAGAAAAAATTATCCAAAATTGGAAATAGGCGAAAGAGATTACTGGGTGTTCTTGCTGCACCGTGCGCGGCTGGCACCTTTGATTGATTTCCTATTGACTGGGCTATTTTACAATCCCGTAGCTGCAGAGGTTGGTTAACTTTCAGATTTTTGTCTGGTAGAGATGCAAATAATTTCTAACCTAGCTATCTCACCCTAAACTTCTTCTGTTAAACTGCCTATAGATACCTAGCCCCTCACATTCTCACTGTAACCGGTTTTAACATCTTAGAGGGTCCCCTCATTAATGAATGAGCTAAATCAAATCTTTGACATGCGGTCATTTTCTATTTGCACGAGAGGCAAGCGTTTCCACCTGTGTAAAATTCCACTTTAACACAGGAATTCCACCTTAACACGACATTTTTTTCTGGCCTCTTTGTCATCCCACCTCAAGCCCCAGGTTCAAGACCCCATACTGCAATGGGGCCGCAGATAAGACCCTGGCCCCTGGCCTCGCTCATCTCCACCCTGCCCTGGAGTATGCTGGTCCTTCAGGGAACAGCCATGGGTAGGGAAAGGGATCCAGGACCAACCCCCCCCCCACCACCACCACCAGGAGTCACAAGGCCTCTTTTTAGAGAGCTCATGAGCTTGGGCAAAAGAAGGCATCAATTCTCTGACTCTGCGGAAGTGATCTCATTCTCAAAATGGGAATAGTCATTTCTACATTGCAGATTTCACAGGGAGTTTCTAAAGTGCTTCTCAAAGTTTAACGTGCATATGACTCACCTGGGGGAATCTTAATATAGAAATTCTTATTCGACAGGTCTGGGGAGCATCTGAGGGCGTCCTAACAGCCTCTCAGGTGAGGCTGCTGCCGGTCCGCGGGCCTTTTGAGTAGCAAGGCTCTGGGGCTGTTGGGAGAGCCTGCCCTTTGAAAATCCCAGGGCACAGCAAATATACCTTTGAGGAGTTAACGATTTACACTTAGGGCTCCACTCCCACAAGGCATAGGGTCACAGGTCTGCATAAATCCCAGGAACCACCATCACCTAAACCCATGGTGTGCCTGGGCCGTTACTCGCCTGATCTCCCTTAATCCCCATAACCAGCCCGGAAGTAATTCCAATTTTACTAAAGAGGAAACTGAGGCGCACACCAGTTACATAACAGCGCTGGCTTTTGGAGCCGGGTTTGCCGAGCTCTAACCACATTACCACACAGCTTCCTTCCTCCACCATGGCCTCGCAGGGCCGAGCTCCTCGGCCACATCTGCGGGGGCGTTCGAAAGGGACAAGGGAGAACTCTCCTTCTTACCACGTGGCCCCCATAGCCCTCGCATTCCCTGGATAATTCCTCCACCCTCTCCCCCTGCAGCTGTCAGAGGGAGGGAGGGCGTGACTTCTGATTAATTCCACAGCAGACAAACGTTCCTTGAGAACCTGTGGTTGGCAGAGCTTGGTTCTTCACCCTGGAGAGGAATATGGAGAAATTCAAAGAACGAAAACAGATCTCTGCCTTCAAGGAGGTTAGAATCCAGTGGAGAAGCTATCATGTAGATACACTACTGCAATACAAATTCAGATTGTCCGTGCCAGCCCTTTTGTTTGGGGAGCCCGTCTCTCCTCTGGGTAGGGCCCCTGTTTATCAGCAGACCTTTTGGTCTGCAAAGATAATCCTTCTGAGTTTTTTTTTAATGGGACTGGGGTGGGGGAGGACAAGGCAGGTGGCAGATGGGGGCAGGGGGAGGGAGGTTGTGAGCGGCAATTAGAGTCTATTCGGTTGACGGTGTGTGCTCCCAGGGACCCAGGGACTGGGTGCTCCTTTGGCAAATGTAAATATCAAACCAATAAATGCTAATGTAGCATGAAAAAGTGCTGATCTGGGAGAAAGTTCCAATCATTTAGAGAGCTTGTCGCAGAAAGCATTTAGGTGTTCCGGCTGCAAGGGAGCTGGGGAGGGAATCAAGGGGATGGAATTCGGAGCTCCCTTCTGGGTGGTAGTACTATCCTGGCCACCCATTCCAGGAAAAGGGAACCAGCAAAGAGGGTCATGGCAAGGTGTTGGGGAGCGGGGGACAGTAAATAAGACAAAGCCAGGAAAGGGGGTCAAGTTCCTGAACATCTGGCACGAGAAGAGGGAGATGGCAAAGAGCCCTGTTATCAAGATCTCTGTGAACTTGACACCTGCCTCGATGGGTCTTTGCCCAAGGTCATTGTCATCCTGATGGGTTTCCTGAATGTGGCCCCAGCCACATCAGCCTGCCTTCACGGACCGCTTTCTGATTGATGGCTCTGATCTCTCTGTCCCTCACCCCCTCGTCCCACCCCACCATATGCCCACACTTCTAACACACCTGTCAAGACCACCCCGCCCAAAGTCTGCCACACCTACCCACCTCACAGAGGCCCTGGAGGAACTCTGCAAATCCTTATGAACTTGATCCAATACAAATGGCCATTAAGGGACCTGTGAGATGAGAAAGCAGGGAAGTATGTTGGAGAGAAGACTCGGCTGGGTTCCAGGCCTGGCTCTGCCACCTCTTTGACCTTAGAAAAGATATCACACCTCTCTGAGCCTGGAAGCCTCAGTTGCTTCATCTGTAGAATGGGAATAACAACTCCCACCTGGACAATTAAGTGAGACAGTGATATATATGCAAGGGCTTGGTAGCCTACACATCCAGCTGGTGGCAGGGCAGGTTGCCTGGGAGACGAGCAGCAGTGGGGGCCTCCACAGCCAGACCCCCCATGTGAATGACATCACACTCTGCTGGGCCCCAGGCTTGCTGGGTTCTCTTTCTGGTCCCAGGACACTGAGCAAACACCTGAAGCCTCCTTACAGCACTGCTGCCTCTGAACATCAGAGAGAAAGAATGTTCAGAGGGAAAACCACTCATCCACCGTCCCTGCCTCCTGCTCTCTAACCCAAACTGGCTATCTGATCCGGTCAAGTTTACATCTAAATATCTCTGGAACCTGCCTCTTCCCTTTCCTTACATCCCTTTCCCAGAGCTGCCGCCTTGGCTCAGATCCTCTTCACTTTTGCCCGGAAACTTGCAGGCTCCCCACTTCAGTCTCCCCAACCCAGCCCCCTCTTCTTCCTCGAGGCTGCCTCCGTTACCCCACTGCTCTGCTTCCACCGTCTTTCGGCCTCATCGGGCCCTGCCCTCACAGCCCAGCCCTCCTGCTCAGAGGCCCCAGAACCTGCTCCCGCACCTCAGGGCCTTTACATCTGCTACTTAAACAGGACAGCAACTTTGGCCCGTCCTTTTTGGCCCAGCTGGAAACCCCGGCCCCTAGGTTACCTTCAGTGGGATGTGAACTCCTTCCCATGCACTTTCTTCTCTCAGGGTTTGTACAGCTCTCAGCCTGGTAGGACAGTTATTTCGGTTTTCATGAATATGGACTCCCTCAGAACATGCTCAGAAGCCCAAGGTCAAGCTCTGGAAGGAGAGTTTCCGGTAAGGAAGGGCAGCTGGGCCCTGAGCCTTAGTGGCTGTCTCTCCCTGATTCTTCCTTTCCACAACCTTGGGATCCCCTTTGAGACCTTGAGCCCGCTGTCGACCTAGGCAGAGGCATGAAAAGACCTTGCAGAACAATGTCAAGGGACTAGGGCAGAATAGCTAAGGCAGTTCTCAGTCTTTCAAACCCTCACAGAATGCTCTGAGCCAGGCCGAGCTCTGGAGATACAGCGAAGACCAAGGCAGACCCAGATTCTGCCCTCCTGGAGAAACCTGCTCTAGGGGATGTCAGCCACCATGGCATGAGGACGCTCAAGCAGCCCTGTGGAGGGCCCGTGTGGAGAGAACAGAGGCCCCCAGCCAGCAGCCAGCACCAACTTGCCAGCCACGTGAGTGAACCACCTTGGAAGTGGATGCTGTGGCCCCAGCTGAGCCCTCAGACAACTGCAGCCTCGGCCGCCTCTGACTGCAACCTTTTGAGAGAGCTGGGCCACAACCGCCCAGCCAAGCTTCAGATTTCTGCACCGGAGAAACCAAGAGAGTGGAAAAAATGACTTTTGTTGTTTTAAGCTACTCAGTTTTGGGGTGAGTTGTTACCCCGCAATACATAAGTAATACTGTGCCACAGATGATTGAACTCAGGTGGGGTAATAGCACATATCATTATAGTAGCTCTCATCTGTTGAATACCCACTATGTGCCAGGCATCCTACTATACTCCGCACACCTTACCTAACCTGCTCCCCACAATGATCCTGAGGCAGGGCTTATTATTCCCAATTCAGAGATGAGCCACTTATCCAAGGCCACACAGTCTGGGACACTGTCCTATGGGCCTGTGTGAAGAATCCCGTCTCCTAGGCTCATCTCTTCCTCCTCATGTGTCCCACTCAGCTCGGACTTGGATCAGTGACCTATGATCAGGAAGGAACAAGGACTACCTAACAAAGATGCCTGTGTGGGATGCCCAGGGCCCACATTCCCCGAGTGCCCATTGCTCCCACCCATCAAAGACAAAAGCCTTGGGAAACTGATGTGCACAGCAGACTGTATTTTCCAAGAATGGCTGTAACAATACCATCCAGCCCACATCCTCTTCTACAATGTGACACTGACATTCCCTGTTGAGAAACTGGGTCTCCGCCCCCTTCCCTTGAATCCAGGCGGGCTTGTGACCGCTTCAGTCAACACTTCCACTGTACGTGGACGTGATGCCAGCTGACTCCCAAGGCTGAGTCATAAAAGCCCATGCAGCTTCCACCTTATTTGCTAGAACAATCACACTTGAAGCCCTGAGCCACCACATAAGAAGTCCCATCATGCTGAGGCCACCATGCTGTGAGGAAGCCCAAGCTATATAGAGAGGCCACCTGTAGGTGCTCCATCCACCGTCCAAGCCTTTGAGTCCCACCGAGCCCAGGCACCAGACATGACAATGATTGAACCTGCAGATGACTCCAGCCCCCAACTATCATCACTGGGCTTTGAGTCTTTCCAGCTGAGGCCCCAGACATTGTGGAGCACGGACAAGCCATCCCCCATTGTGCCCTGTCTGAATTCCTGACCCATAGAGTCCAATGAGCATAATAAAATGGTGGCTTGAAGTCGCTAAACTTTGGAGTGATTTGCTACATAGAGATGGTAACTGGAACAATGTGCCAGAAGGTGGGTGGAAGGCTGGGTCAGCCAGTGGGTCCCTCCCTCCCCATCACATACAGACCTGCCGCAGTTGTGTCTCAGCTCTGAAACCCAGGAAACTCTGCGCCCACCTTATACCACTGCTCCCCCGCCCCACTTACCACTGAGAACTGAAACCACATAATTCCCTCTCCCTGTGATTCTCACCCCCAATATTAACTCCCTTGCCTGGTCACCTTCCATGTTGAACAAGGCTGCCCTGTATAACCAATAGGATATCTTGGAAAAGATGAAGTGAGATTTCTGAGGTTAGGTCATAAAAGACACTGTGGGTTCTGTCTGGCTCTCTTTTGAATCACTTGCTCTAGCGGAAGCTAGCTACCATGCCATGAGGATTCTCCAGCAGCCACATGGGAGGGGCCCACACGCCAAGGAACTGAGCCCTCCTGCCAACTGCCAACCCCATTTCACCAGCCACACAAATGAGCCACCTTGTAAGTGGGTCCTCCAGCCCTGGTAAATCTTTCAGATGGTTATTGGTGACCCGAGCCAACATCCTGGCTACCACCTCATGGGAGACCCCAAGCCAGGACAACCCAATTCAGCTGCTCCCAAATTCCTGATCTTCAGCAACTGTCAGATAATAAACGTTTACTGTTTTAAGTCACTACATTTGGGGGTGATTTGTTATTCTCTGTCCCTACGTTAAACAATTCTGGGACCAGGCATGCTTTCCGATCCCCATGTTTAAATCGTACTGAGAACAAACAAAAGTAATTTAGCTCTTTGCTATAAGAAATACTTGCTCCTGGAAGATAAGACTGAACCAACTAAAATAGCTTGTTATCAAGACCAACAGCTAGCTCATCAAGACTTACTACAAGACCTCTGCCTTGCTGTGTTTCCCAAACCAAAACTACTTTGTCAGAAACTCTCCCCAACCCCAGTCAGTTTCTTGCCTTGAAAGACCCAACTTCAAAATCACCCAGAGTCCAGCCTCTAAATGCTATCAATACCCTTCCCCAGGGTCCCTGCTTGGAGACATCACTAGCATTCTGTCACAGGGGTCCTCTTCCCTACTGAAGTAGGTCTAATAAATTAAGCTTTGCTTGATTGAAAAGTTTTTCTGGGGACTTCCCTGGTGGTCCAGTGGTTAGGACTCCACACTTCCACTGCAGGGGGCACGGGTTCGATCCCTGGTCGGGCAACTAAGATCCCGCAAGCCATGTGGCATGGCCAAAAACAAAAAAAGTCTTTTTGGGGCATCGATAGTCAATACCATACACCCCCCAAACTGGGGCATCCACTCTTGGGATTTGGTCATCTGTCCAGATATAGTCGCCACTAGCCACACGTGGCTATTTAAATTAAATGACGTGAAGCACTTTGCTGTACACCTGAAACATTGTAAATCAACGGTACTTTCATTAAAGAAATCCCAAAAAAATTACATAACGTTGAAAATTCATTTCCTCAGTTGCACTAGCCACATCTCAGCACAGATATAGAATATTTCCCTTCTCACAGAAAGTTCTATTGGATAGTGGTGCTCTAGAGGAAAGTGGATCATTTGCTTCAGAGGATGGTTACCCCTGAGGAAGCTCACAGAAGCAGGAGGGGGTGTGTGGGAGGGACTGCAAACCGGGGGCAGGCCACTGCCCAGAGGAAAGCAGACGGCCCAGCTCCTCCCGGGCTCGACAAATGCCCGCCTAGGCCGCAGGCACGACTCCACCAAGCAGGCCCCTCCGTGGGCTGCAAGAAATCACCAAGCTTTAGACCCACAGGGCACACGGGCATGCTGATTTCTGGGACTGTGCACGATCCCTGCAGAGCGGCGCTGGCTCAGCTGGAACGCAAGACAGATGATCCCCGATCAACACACAGTCTCCCTCATCAACTCACCGGCCTGCGGCAGGGCCCTGCTCTTGCTTCAGGTCTGACAGCAACCTGCTGGCCTGCAGAACCTCCTAGCCGAGTTTCCTGGATCCTCGTCATCCCCCCAGGTCGGGGACGTGGGGAGAAGTTCGAGAAGAAACCATGGCCTGGTATGTGGCCTTCGCAGAACAAACTCCGAGCAAAGGAGCAAATGAGAGATTCATCAAATCCTCGGACTTATTTGGCCTTTTCTGGGCTTTGAGAATTTTTATCTCTTCCATGGTAACTCTTCCCTGGCTGGGGAATGTCATTTTAAATCATTCTGTCTTTAAAACCGTGGGATGAGGGGAAAGAAAAAGTCACCTCCAACCAGGTTTTCACCATGCAAATCAAGGACATTTCAAAATGCTGGCGAGCTGCTCGGGGGACTTCAAAGATGTCCAGGTCCAATTACGCTTCATTTGGGGTGTGAATTGAGGAACTCTGGGGGAGGTGGCCCGAGTGCAACGTGTCAGGGTCGATACTGTGGTAATGAACCTAGGCCTTTGTTCCTGGGAGCCCAGCTGCTGACAAGTGGGCCGTTTCCTGAAGGGCGGAGAAGCGCTGTGTCCCCCACCAGGTGCAGGAAGCAGGGTAGAGACGTAGATGCCAGTCAAAAAAAAAAAATCATTTTAGGGTGGCTTTTATTTTTCTTCCTTTTTAAAAATCAAAGGTTTACGACAATGTAATATTATACATCAACTATACTTCAACAAAAAAAGGTTTACACAATTAAAAAAATTAAAAGGGGGCGTCAACGTCAAAATCTTGTCATGTCCTAAAATTAGCCACAGTAAGGGTCTCCTGAAATTTGACTGAATTGGGATCTGGGAAATGACTCTAACTTACGGTTTAGATACGTACCACCTCAATTTCTGTGCCTGAGTATGTTTGGATGGGCACTGGGAAAGGTCTGACAGGGGAAGATTCATCATTGAATGGTTAAAAAAAACAACAACAGCAAAAACATTTTGGGCGAATAATTTTGGTTTTGCTTGCTAGTTAGAATTGAACTGACTGCCCTCTGTGGGCAAGGCTGATGGCTTAAGGGCATTCAAAAATGATTCATTCAAGTTCTTCTAGCCCAAAAAGCCCCTCAAAAAGCCACAGCATATTCAGAAATCTCAGCCAAGACTGCTGGGTAGATTCCTAGCAGGACATGTGAGGGCAATAAATCTGCTGCAAGTGTGAGAAAGGAGATCAAAAGCTGGTCTCTCCCACTCGCTAAGATGCTTATGCAATTCATTATTTTATGTCCTTGGCTCTTTTTTCAAATGCAGACACCCTGAGAAAGGTAACACATCCAGTTACTAACACCTTAGTGCAAATGCATGCATCAGAAACATTTGGAATCGCAAAGGAATCTGGGTAAGGCTGCCTGTGAAGAGGGAATAAAAAGTACAGATGCTGAAGTCACACCCCGGAGATTCAGTTTCCTAGGGTGGAGGCCTAACAGCAATATTAGTTTTTAAAGCTCCCCAGGTGATGTCAATATATGGCCAAGTCGAGAACCTCCGGGATAGAGGATGGTGGGGTGAGGACAGAGAGGGAGGGACTGGAAGAGACAAAAGAAAAAAACAAGAGTTCTTCTCATGAAAGACCTGCTTTGAGTCCTGGCACCCAACTTGCTGGCTGCACGATCCTGGTCGAGTGACGTAGCCGCCCTGATCTTCATTTTCTTCATCTGTCAAATGAGAATAATATTCTTCGTAAAACAGTGGCTCTCAAACTTGAACTTGAGAGGGCATCAGAATCACCTGGAGGGGTTGTTTAAACACAGATTCCCAGGCCCCAGCCCCATTGCCAAAAATCGTGACTCAGTAGGTCTGGGGTGAGCCCCCAAATTTGCATTTCTAACAAGTTCCCAGGTGATGGTGATGTTGCTGGTATGGGACAGCGTTTTGAGATCCCCTGGTATCAGGGGCACCTGAGCTGCTTATTACTCATTCACCGATTTTATCCATGACAAGGCCAGAAACCAAAGGTAACACCTGTTCTCTCTTGAGAAGGGCTCAAGAGCCAAATAGGGGGTTGAACTTGCACACAAATATCTCCATTGTTTTAGCATTTTGCTAAGATACAGCCCACATTCAAACCTCAGGCCTGAAGCCACCAACGAACCGTCATGGAGAAGACTGGAAGAATTGTGCCGGGCCACAGAGAGGCCACATTTTAAGCAACACCCCTCCTCCCCCCAAGAGCATCCCTGACACATGTCGTCCCAAAGAGGCCTGGCCTGGTCTTTCTGGAACCCACTGGGCTGGGGCATCAGCACCAAGAGCAAGTGTAACTGATTCACACTGCCCTGCTCCCTGGGGGAACAATTCACACATGAAAGCTCCAAGCATTGAGGGAGGGGCACATATCTCCTCTTTAAAATGCTCAATGGCTTTCAGGAGCTGGAAGAGGGACTGGGGGGCTCCTACCTTAGCTGCCCCTTAGAGCAGGGCTGGTGAGGCCAGGCTCTGAAGTAGAGAAGGTCATCATTTATGCGCTCTGTCCATCCCAGCCACCCACCCCTGTTTTTCCTGTTCCAGAACCCAGTGTCCTTATGCCTCCAGCCTGGGTTTTTGGTCTCTCTTTGCCCCCGACTTCCCCTACCTCCTCCTATCAGAAGGTTGCCAGCTCAAACTTCCCAGGTGTCAGTGACAAGATGATAAAAGAGCCCAGTCTTCACATATTTGGGGGTGATAGGTTGAGGCCCTTCTCATGAATCAGAGCATTTTCCCTGGGGACTCTGAAATGGGGGCCTCTCTGGCTCAGGGATTCACAGGGGACACTGCAAGCCACAGAGGAGTCTCCAGGATCAAAATTAAAGCCAGAGCATGTCAAGTCAGGTCCAGAAGGAGACCCTCCATTGAGAAAAGGGAAAGTGAACCAAGAAATAGGAACTCTGCCCATATGGGTTACATCTTCCACTTAAGGGTCTTCTACCCCGAGTCCCACAGTCACCAATTAACTAGGCATGAAGAACCTGAGATCATTCTCGCTCACCAGGGCCTCATGCCATCTCTCCACAGCTGCCACACATTTCTTGCTCCCTGGACCCTGCAGTCTGGGCCCACCCCACCCCTAGTCTGGGCCACATATGATGTCACCTGCCAAAATGGTGCCAATTTGAGTGTACCAGCTTCCTGGGGCTCCAGGCTTTGGGGGTCCAAATGATCACAACCTGATGTTATTATTTTTAAATTCATCTTATTGTTGTTTCATCTGTTAAAATGTGACACGCTCCATAGGGCAGTCACTAGCAACCTTGTTAAAGTACCAGCCCTAGCACAGTAGTTGGAACATTTTGATTGTATGGGTAGATAGGTGGGTGAGTAGATGGATGTAAGGGTGGATGAATGGATGGATAGAAGAATAGATGCATGGAAGGATAGATGGATGGATGGATGGGAGGATGAGGGTGGATGGATGGATGGGTGGATGGTCAGATGGATGAATGGATAGATGGATGGGTGGGCAGACTGACCTCCACATGTTACTAACGTACTTCTCCTATAGATACCATAACACCTAGATCAGCAGTTAACAAATGTTTAGATCTTGGGACCCCTTTACTTTTTTATTTATTATTGAGCACTCCAAAAAGCTTTTGTTTATATTGACCCATGTATCAATATTTCCCATATTAAAAATGAAAACCGAGGAAAGTTTTAAATGTTTGTTAATTGATATAAAAAAAATAATAATGAACTTATTAGATGAGTGGTAGGCAGCCTTTGAGATGGTATCCAGTAATTCCCACCTTCTGTCACCCACATCCTTGAATATTTCCCTCCCCTTGAATGTGGGGTGGACTTACTGAGTCACTTCTAATAGACAAGACAGAAGTGATGGGATGTCATTTCCAAAATTAGATTATAAAAAGACTGTGGCTTCTGTCTTGGGTGCTCTCTTTCACTCTCTCTGGGGGAAGCCAGCTGCCATGTCACAAGGCAGCCCTGATGAGAGGCCCACATGGCAAGGAACTGAGGCCTGCCAACAGCCATGTGAGTGAGCTGAGAGCTGGATCCTTTCTTTCCTTGGTTGAGCTTTGACATGACTGCAGCCCTGGACCATGCCTTGATTACAGCCTCATGAGAGACTCCGAGCCAGAACCACCCAGCTAAGCTGGCTGCTCCCAGATTCCTAACCCACAGAAACTGAGAGATAACGTGTGTTGTTTTCAGCCACTAAGTTTTGGGGCTATTTGTTACACAGCAATAGATAACTAATACACATGTTAACATCAATAGCACAATTTAATGAAAAAAAAGACTGTATTTTCTAAAAAAAAAATCAGGGAGAAAAGTGACATCGCTTTACATTTTTGCAAACCTCTTTAATAGCTGGCTTCATAGAAGACAGCTGCTTTCTCCTAGCTGCTTCAGCATCCAATCTGTTGTGATATGTGGTTTTGGTTGAAATACATGAAGAAAATCCAGCCTTATGGAGCTTGCAGTTAGAAAAGACAGTCTTGAAAAGGTCTGGGGTACCACAGGGATCCTTGGAACACACTTTGGGAACTGCTGACTTAGACAATCAGGGCCTCAAAAGAGTCTAACTCTAGGGCCTTGACCCCTAATGTTGCTTTCCTGTTTGGGACATTTGCCAGTTTCTCCAGGTGCTAGGGTGACCATGGTAACTGACACCACCCAGGAGGTCTTGTCCCCTGCTGGAAGGGATAAGGCTCTCCTCCAAGGCCCAACAGCAGAAGACAGTGATGAACAAATGCCTAGTCTTGACTGGGTCACGCCCAAGGTGTCACCCAGAAGGGAAAGGATGGCCCACTTCTAGCAGCCAAGGTTAAGGCTGAGGCATATGGGGCACAGGACGGCAGAGGGGGGTTGTTCTGTGCAGTGAAGCCTTCTGGAGACTGTGGTTTGCTGTATCCTCAGGCATTTCCCCCTCTTCACCCCTTTCCTGTGCACCTCCCCCTCCCTGCCCCCCACCCCAACTATAAGGCCTCTTTCGGCAGGAGCCAGTCTGATTTTCTCTGCCTAGTTGGTCAGAGAAATGCATGCAGCTGCACCAAAGAATAAAAATAGCCTCCTCCGTGACCAGTTTCTTCCCACTTCCCTTTCTCTCTCTTCGTGCTCGCCTCTCCGTCCCCACTTTCTGTGGAGGCAGGAAGGTCCCCGGAGGGCGCGAGCATCACTGAGCTATGCCAGGCGCCCGAGTTTCCCTCCCAGGCAGCACCTGTTCCTGATTCTATTTTGCTGTGGCCCGCGCAGGCTGGCACTGGCTTCCCAGGGGACAGGGCATTGTCAGATGCGTCCCTGCCGGCCCAGCGTCCAACCACCTCATGGGGCAGCCTTGCTCTGCTGCACACAAGCACGACAGACATTGGCACATAGAGTGCCCACCGGCGGTGCTGGGATCTGGGGCGCCCAGCCTCTCCCGTAGCCAGCCAAAGGCCTGCACGCGAGCCTTCCAGACCTTCAGGCACCTTAGAGGTTAAACAAGATACCTCAAGCTGGAAGGAAAAAAAAAAAAAACTGCCCAGGTGCTATGCGCCCAGGCTCCAGGTGGTGTCCCCAGCATCCCGGGCTTCCTCTGCGCAGTGAGGATGGAATCTGAAAGTGGGCATCGGGTTTTTTAGTTTGGAAGCAGAAGCGGAGAATCAAACCAGCAGCAGCTCGACTCCCCGAGGCGAAGGTCTTGCCTGCCTTGGGCAATGGAGCGTTCCTAAAACCCCGTGCCGCCGCCAGCGAGAACCAGGGGTATGGCACGCTGAGCCTCTCTTCCCCAAGGCTGTAGGGCCCTGCGGGGACAGAGGACAGGCCATCTAAATCATTTCAGCGCTGGCTTACGGGGTCCAGGGCTGTTCGCCTCACTGTACTGCAGTTTGGGAACAGAGTAAACCACCCCGGCAAAGCTGGGCGGACTTGTCCAAACCACACAAAAGTTCAAACCACACAAATGTTGGCTCCAAGTGGGCTTGGAGCGCAGGGCTGGCTTTATCTGTCCCCGAGGGCTTTGCCCTGCCTTGCAATTGATTAGGGCTCCTAAAAACCACTGAAACGGTTTATCTTGCCCACTCAGCCTCAAGCCCCCTGATGGGCTGGAGTGGAGCCTGGATTGTTCTGGCAGCCAAGCCCCAGCCCAGCTTCCTCCCAGCTTCATGGCCCCCAGGACCACCTGCCTGGCCCCTCACCCCACAAAGACTCCTCATTTTGTGGCAGGAAATAGGGGCCAATGACATGACCATGAGAATGTTATTCACCACAGAAAGGGAGATCCTTCAAACCTGATGGGAGAGGAGGGAAAGGTTTTGTAAATACAAAGATTTAACTGGGAGGGGTACGGAATTAAAGTGGGCTTTAACACAAACTAGCGGGTTAATGGGGGAGCCCAGGCATGGGTAGGGGAGAGTCCCGTGGTAGCTGACTTTTCAGGTTCACACCAGGACACCTGCCACCTTTCCCAGCCGCCACGGCATGTCAGTCATTGCTCTAACTGTGGACAGAGAGGCTGTATTCGCCCTGAATCCGCAGCAGAACCCTTTTGGCCTCCGAAAGCAGGTGACGCACACAAATTACCTGAATTCTTTCAGGCTGTCTTCTGCTCCA
Source organism: Balaenoptera musculus (assembly GCF_009873245.2). NCBI lineage: Eukaryota > Metazoa > Chordata > Mammalia > Artiodactyla > Balaenopteridae > Balaenoptera > Balaenoptera musculus. The sequence continues at coordinate 35,136,565 of NC_045806.1, read as the reverse complement.
GCAGTTTGCGATAAAAGAACGTGTAAACAAGTGGCTCGTCACAAGGGTTTCTATCATGTTTAGTCTCCCCTGACAAAAGGGACACCCTTCCTTGAAAAACACCTAACAGACATAAAGGGCTTTACAGTTTACAAAGCTGTGTAGCACCCACCATCTCCTCTCATCCCAACAACTGTGTGAGCAATGGGGTGTGACTCCTATAGCAGTTAGGGTTCAGTTGCAGGAAACAGAAAACCTCTCCAGCTATTTTAAGCCAGAAGAGATATAATACAGGAAATTAGGTGCTTACAAAATCATTGGAGCAGGCTCTAGACGCCCGTAACACCACTGAGCTGGGCTGCCAAGACTGCTGCCATCTCTGCCATCATCAGGAAGGTGGGAAGGGAGGGGGTCAGCCACAGAGATGTTGATTTCAAGAGGACACTATTGTAGTTGCCATCCAAGGTCAGGAAGCCACTGCCACCACAACACCTCTCAATACTCACAAAGCCGGTAACTAATCAGACACTAGAATGTTGCCTCTCTCTCTCTGTCTCTCTCACACTGACACACACACACACACACACACACACACACACACACACACACACAGTGTCTTCAGCAGCAACATCCAGAGTAGCAGGCAAGTAGTCTCTTCCCCACTGCTGCCTTCCTAACCTCACACAAGTGCATCTCCTTGCTGGAATCTAATTCTCATCTGCAGCCCCAGCTGCAGAGGTGTCTGGGAACTGTAGTTTTTAGCCTTCCAACCTCTGCAGAACATGAAGGCGCCATAGAAACAGGTTGGAATGGAGGCTGAGTGCCTGCCACCTCATCTCCATTTTACAGATAAGGAAACTGAGGTTCAGAGACGTTAAGGAACATGTACAAGGTCACATGGCTGGCGAACCCCGATCTCTCTGACTCCAAAACCTGCGCTCTCATCTGTTACACGGAACCAATGGCCCCATTCCATTTGGGGCTTTGGCAGTCTTGGGGGCATCTTTTGGCCCAATGGCCCAGACTACAGCAGAAGCCACCACACATCTTCTGCATGCTCAAAGACTGAACAGCAGGCTGTGAGTGGAACTGAGGCCCAGGGACTCAGAACCGAACGCAGGGTTCCTGACCCCACGTTGTGTAATGTGTTCCTGTCCTTACAGACACACACACACACACAGACACACACACACAGACACACACACACACACACACTTCCATCAGCATCTGGAGGAAGGGAAGACAAGCTCAGGCTCTCCCTGGAGACATACAATCCTCTAGCACTCCCTGGGGACAGCTGTTCGGCATTTTTCCAGGTGAGGTAAGTACAAGGCTGACCGGCATCCAACCCCCACTACCGTGTTTGAGAAATTGCCCATCTTCCTAGTTGCCTCCCACCAGAGAAGCGAAACACACCATACAATCATTTTCCCAGCTGCCACTGCAGTTAGCGTGGGCTCCTGACTTAGGCTCAGCCAATCAGATGCCCCATCAAAGACTTGGAGTCAGGAGCTAGTGAAGCAGAGATGCACAGAGCACAGGAGTCCGTTCTGGTGGAGGGTGGCAGTCACCATGGCAATGACATTCCATTCCTGGGATGGCAGGGACCATATCCATGTCCGGAGGTGGCAGGGTGTCCTGGACTTGGCAGTGGGATTGTCACTGGATGGGCCTGACTTTGGCCGTGGTCCTGACCGCTGTGCAGCCTCCTTTGTTTGGCCTGCTTTCCAAACCCGGTTCTCCAGCCCTCCTGGTTATTTTGTGAACTCACCAAGACCCTTTTGATAAAGTCCTTTTCTGCTTAAATAAACCAGAATTGCTTCCTGTTGCTCGGAGCCAAGAGCTCTGGCCGTTACAGCTCAGTTGCCAGATTTTGCCTGGCTTCCCTCAGCGAGACCACAAAGGACACCAGCGATTCTAGATCCCTTGTGCATCGTGGCCCACTTCCTGGGAGCTCGTGTCCCAGGACGTCAGCCTGTTGGCCTTACATCAGGAGAACTGGCCTGGTTTGTCAGAGGATCCCATGTCCATCCTGGGCAGCTGCACAATGACGTTCCTGGGCTCCATCTCAAGACTCCCTCCCATCAAAGGCCTTCTCACTGACCATGACCTTTCCTTGGGCACAAGTCAGAGGCCTCCCACACACACACACCTCCCCCAGGTCTCCCATTCAGCACCCAGAGAACATTTCCTCTTCCTCCAGAGGCTTTGCTTTTTGTTAGCCTTCGTTCCACGCTGAGGCAGAAGAGCTGCGGGCCCAGCTCAGACTCCACAAATGCAGGCTGGGGGCAGTGACGCTCCCGCAAGAGATAACGGCTGGACATTAAAAAGAATGAAATAGGGCTTCCCTGGTGGCGCAGTGGTTGAGAATCTGCCTGCTAATGCGGGGGACATGGGTTTGAGCCCTGGTCTGGGAAGATCCCACATACCGCGGAGCAACTAGGCCCGTGAGCCACAACTACTGAGCCTGTGTGTCTGGAGCCTGTGCTCCGCAACAAGAGAGGCCGCGATAGTGAGAGGCCCGCGCACCGCGATGAAGAGTGGTCCCCGCTTGCCACAACTAGAGAAAGCCCTCGCACAGAAACGAAGACCCAACACAGCCAAAAATAAATAAATTAATTAATTAAAAAAAAAAAAGAATGAAATAATGCCATTTGCAGCAACACGGATGGACCTAGAGATTGTCATACTGAGTGAAGTAAGTCAGACAGAGAAAGAAATATCGTATGATATCGCTTATATGGGGAATCTAAAAAAGAAATGATACAAATGAACTTATTTACAAAACAGAAACAGACTCACAGACTTAGAGAACGAACTTATGGTTGCCGGGGTGGGGAGAAGGGTGGGGTGAAGGGATAGTTAGGGAGTTTGGGATTGACATGTACACACTGCTAAATTTAAAATGGATAACCAACAGGACCTACTGTATGGCATGGGGAACTCTGCTCAGTGTTATGTAACAACGTAAATGGGAAAAGAATTTGAAAAAGAATAGATACATGGGGGACTTCCCTGGTGGTCCAATGGTTAAGAATTTGCCTTCCAATGCAGGGGACTCGGGCTCGATCCCTGGTGGGGTAACTAAGATCCCACATGCCCCGGGGCAACTAAGCCTGCACGCCACAACTACTGAGCCCGTGCTCTCTGGAGCCTGTGTGCCACAACTAGAGAAGCCCGCGTGCCGCAACAAAGACCCAGTGCAGCCAAAAAAAAAAAAAATAGATACATGTATATGTATAACTGAATCACTTTGCTGTATACCTGAAGCTATCACAACATTGTTAATCAACTATACTTCAATATAAAATAAAAAGTTTAAAAAAAAAAAGAGAGAGAGAGATAATGGCTGGAGATGACATCCCAGGTTCAAGGCCCCAGCTTTGCCGTCAGCTCATGATAGGGCATTGAACAAATGGCTTGTCCTTTTGGGGCCTTAAGAAGAGGGGAGAGTGAGAGTCCAGCCACAGGAAAGTGAGCAATGCTCCCTGCAACCACAAACTGGGAGTGGAAAGGACCATGAGAAGGGCGCTCCTCACCTAGGTGCTGGGCCTTCAGGTCAGATCAGTGGGTGGAATTGACCAGGGCCTCACTCAGTCAGAGGCAGGCAGGAGCCGGAAGGGGCTGGATTCCTGCAGTCATCACCGTGGAGCCAACTCAAATCAGCTGAGTGTAGACAGGGGTGAGGGTAGGAGGCCTATCTCAGGAGTTGGCCCAGCCGGTGGGCAGACTGGAAGTCCTCTGGGATGACGACAATGTGCTATAAACTTGGGCTTATCTCCGTGATATTGTCTTTGTTCCCGTGACCCTTGCTTTCCAAGAAAGGGTACCCCCAAAACAGAACTGAGGTCCAGAGAGGTGTGTGTACCCTGAGGCCAGCAGAGCCAGGATGCTGCTGTGGTTGGAGAGGCCACAAGTGATGGGGCCACCTCAGTCCTGGCTGGGACTCTGAAGGAAGCAGGAGTAGCTTTCTGTAGTCAACACGGAAGGGAGAAGAACAGAAGGGGCCCAGCAGAAGAAGGGTGCTTTTCTCCCCTTTGTCAGGTGAGCAGGAGAGGTTCAAGGACATCATGGAGTGCTAGGGCAGGATGGGCTGAAGACGAAATGGAAAATCACATCACCAGCCGATTCTGGTGGGGGCGGCCACAAACACCAGCCTGCCATAGAGTCAGCCTTGGCCATGCTTTGAGGGAGAAGCACGGATTTTGGAGTCAGACAGACCTGGGTTCAAATCCCAGCTATGCCATTCAACAGCCGTGGGAGCCTAGACAAGCCTTTTTTTGGTGGACTGTTACTTGGGCATCCCCAATAAGCCATGCTTCCCAGTATGTGTGCCCTCATGTTGTCCCCTCCCACACTGACTCTGGGTTTGGGCATGTGACTTTCTTTGGCCAATAAGGACATTAACAAGCATGATGTAAAGCGGAGGCTTGCTAAGTGCTTGCATGCTGAGGCTTGTCCTCTTGGAACACTCCCTCTTGGAAGTCAACTGCCATGCTTGGGGAAGCCCAAGCTAGCCTGGTGAAAACGACATGAGGAAGAGAACCGAAGCAGCCCAGCCAACAGCCAGCACCAAGACCCCAGGCATGTGAGAGGCCCTCTTCAACCTTTCAGCCAAATCTAGCTGCCAACTGACTGTATTCACATGATAGACCCCAGCTGACACCACCTGGAGCCCAAGAACCACCCAGTTAATCCACAGAATCATGAGAAATTATCATTCATTCATTATCATTCAGTGTTGTTTTAAGCCACTAAGGTTTTGGATGGTTGTCACACTGTAATAATTAGCTGAAATACTGTGTAACCTTCTGAGCCTCAGCTGCCCCCTCTGTAAAATGGGGTGATAATATTCGTTGCCAAAAGTTATGAGGAGTAAATTTAACACACAATAACAATGAGCATTTATTGAGTACCTGCTGTGTTTCGGGCACTGTGATAGATGCCAAATGTACATAATTTAAAGCATATAATCTGTAGAGCATCTATCTCTGTGAAGTAAGTACTGTTAGGCCCATTTTCCAGACAAGGAGACTGAACTCAGAGGGGTTAAGTAACTTGCCCAAGGTGGCAGGTTAAGGTCAGAGCTGGGGCTCTAACCCAGGTCCCTCTCATTCTAATCACTAAGACCCAGCAGGGCCTCCTCCACTGGCACCGACGAATGAACGACCTTCCAGGGGAGCACCAAACCTTCCTATGCTTCAAGAACTTTGTCTCTGTCAGGTGGTTGGAGGATGGAGACAGGGGGCATACTCACAAGGCCAGCATCAAGTCCAAGTACCCTTGAGGGCAGGTTAACAGGGCTCCGTTTGGTGGCCAGTCCCCTGCTCTTGGCGCTGCTTCAGTGAGCCGTGGGTCACAAGGGATGACAGAACTCAGAGCAAATCCATTCTCACTTCTAGGAAAACAGCTAATGGGGCTTAGCAGTACCACAGTCACAAGCAAAAGGCAGCTTGTTTCTCAAGAGGCAGGAGCACCTCAGCCATGAGTGCCCCGCCCCCGCCACTGGAAGGCCTCAAGAAGCCAGAAGCCACCCCTTTTGTCCCTCTGAGAGACAGCCCCCCTCAACACACACACACACACACACACACTCACTCACACACAAAATCACAGGGGAGGGGGCAGCTGTGGGGTCCTGGATCACAATGGGGTAGGAGTGGGGCATGACCAGAGGGCCCCGCTGGCCCAGGCGGCTGCTGCCGGGAGTCTCCCACCCTCCCAAGAACTGGTGAGTGACACTGAAGACGGTGGCAGAGGGATCCTTTCTCGCCCTCCCCAAGCTGACGGCATCACTCTCCACCCCAGAGGCCCAGGAACAACCTTGTCCTGGGGAGGGTAGGGAAGCCTGCAGCTGAAAAAACCCACACCCTTCCCCCCTTTCCTTGATTCCGCCCATCTTACCCGTCTTGCCTTCACGGGGTCCTTTTCACAAGTGTTCACACATGATACAATGCGTGAAAAGAGATAATCTAAAAGTATATTGCTAGAATGCTCTCAACTTTGCTTAAAGTTACATATATATTTGAAAAGTTATATATATATTTTCATAAATATACAAAAACGAGTAGCAAGAACCATCTGAAAATGTTGACAATGATTATCTCTAGGTGGTAAGATAAAGTTTTTTCTTCTTTGTACCTTTTGTATCTTCGACTTCTCTACAAAGGGCACGATTGCTTTTAGAATCAGAAAATAAACTATACTATCTGTGCTTTTTAATGAATGTGCACGGCCTGGAAAAGTCACACCTTAAAACTCTTCCCAGGGACTTCCCTGGTGGTCCAGTGGCTAAGACTCCGCACTCCCACTGCAGTGGTCCCGGGTTCAATCCTTGATCAGGGAACTAGATCCTACATGCTGCAACTAAAGATCCTGCCTGCGACAACTAAGACCCGGCACAGCCAAATAAATGAATAAATATTTTTAAAAAACGCTTTAAAAAAAAAAAACTCTTCCCATCCAGCACCTTCATTATTGGTTCACACCTGGATTATTAGTAGTGTCTCCGGACACCTGAGTCTTCACCCAGGGTAGAGATGGGAAGGGAGCGGCCCCAATGCCCAAGGCAAAAGGGGGCAGGGCCACTGAGGCCAAGCAGAAAGGGGCGGGGTCAGTGAGCCTGGAGCCTGTGCAGTCAGTACCTAGGACTGCTTCCAGCCCTCCAGTGGACTGAAGACCCGGTACCCAAGGCACTGCAAGACTGGGCTGGAGAAGTTGCTGGAATGGAGGGCCTACCCTGCCTGGCCTGGGAGGGCAGGAAGCCCCGGCCCAGGAGTAAAATTCCGAGGCCTGGCTCACGCATGCCGCCTGGTTCACACCGGACCCCATCACTTAGATTAACAGCCCTACCTTGCAGGCAGAGCATGAATTGTAGGAGGCGAGGTGGCGCATATACAGCGCTCATCACAATTCCTAGCACACACAAGGCACTCAATAAATGCAGCTGTGATTATTAGGAATAAACACATGCCCATCAGCACCGGCTCTCCTGGGTAAGCCCAGCACCCCAGTCATCTGGTGCCAGAAAAGGGATGAGCCATCACGGTGCTCAGCCGGCAATCCCCCGTTTTGTTCCTTGCTGGGTCCTGCTAAATATGCAAGCAGAAAAATTTTTTCCACCCCCAGAGCAGTTTCTAGATGTGCTACCTTGGCCAAAGCAAGCTGCTAATTAACATGGGTGAGAAATGCCCAGATGATACCATCAAAGGCCGTTAAAGTACCCCCAGCTGGTTGTGGGTGTTTGTTTTGCTTCCCATCAATTCTGCTCAGAACGATGACAGTACCCAGCCAGAGTGGGAGCCACACAGGGCAGGGTGGGTCTGGGGAAGGCAGACACAGCTGGGAGTGGTCAAGTTCCCTCACACAGAGGAACGGACTCAAGATAAGCTCCTCTATCCTCCTGTACTTTCAGACTTGCAGTGCCCAGCTGCTCTCTCCCTGCTCTGACTTACACACTTGCTCCCAGGAAGGGGTTTTCAGTAAGTCATTTACACATTAGTATGAATTTCAGTATTCCCAGGGGCCTCTGGTTTCATCATGGAATAAAACTCTTTATTCTCTTCCCTTGAAATCCTACCATGTGGGGGGGGCGGTCCTTGGCCTTAAATGAGAAAATGGGAAGGAGTTCTAATTCTGTTTTAGCCATTCCTGGGCTCAGCCACCCACATCCCCAAGATCAGGACCTTCTCTACTCTCTGAGTTCAGCAGCGTATGTATTCACCTTTATTTCTCATTAAGGAAACCTCAATAAAAGCATGAAAAGCTCTTCTCTATCTTTAAAAGAGAAGGATTTAGAGAATTAAAAAAAAATGTGTTAAACTGATAAAAAGAAAAAAAAAAAGGACACAGAACTCAGAAGTCCTAAAGGAAAAGATGGGCAGATGTGACAACACAAACCTCCTTTGCAGGGCAATACAGCATCAACCAGAGGTTGCGAGCTGGTGTCCTGCTGACCCAACCCAGCCCAAACATGGCTGTCTCTTCTAGTGCTTAAAGTTTTTTGAATGAGTTGCCAGCATTTTTAAACTGGAAGTTTTCCCATAAAAGTCCATATTTCCAGCGTCTCCTGAAGAATCAGAAGATCTGGCACACTGGTTCCCAGCAGAGGCATGTGCTCTCCCCGGCCTGCCATGGCCTCGGAGCCTGCTCCACTTATTCACATTGCTTGCCTCGCCTGCAGCAGATGCCTGTGATGTGCCGTAAACAAAACGAAAAAAAGCAAAAGGTGCTTCAGGAGAACATGTTTGCAACACATCCAAGGAAAAGTTAATATCCATTATATATCAATAAGAACCCCACCAACGGTTCAATGGAAGAATGGGGGAAAGTATAAACAGGTAATTCATAGAGAAAGAAATTCAAACAGCCAATAAACGTGAAACGTACTCAACCTACGGGTGATTAGGAAAATGCAAATGAAAATGAGAAGATACCTTTTTGCCAAAGCCATCAAATTGGCAAACAATCAAAAAGCTTTCTAGCACTGCTGTTGGCAAGGATGTGGGGAAAGGAGAGCTCGTGCGTGTTGCTGCTGAACGTGTAAATTGGTGCAACCTTTGTGGAGGGTGAGTTGGCAGCTCCGATCATTAGTTTAAATACATGTACCTTTAAAGAAATGCAGGTAAATTTTTATTGAAGTAGAGCATGCAGGGAGAAAAGGATGCAAATCCTGAGTGTGTGGCTGAGACACTGAACGCACCCAGGTGACCGCTGCAAAGGGAGAAAGAGGATATTATCAGTACACAGAAGGCCCCCTGCGCCCTTTCTCAGTCAGTAAGTCTCCCCGAAGAGAACCACTATCCCAACTTCTAACAGGATTTGACTGTTTCTGAACGTTCCGTGAATGGAATTATGTAGTATATATTCTTTGGTGTCTGGCTTCTTTCACCGAATATTATATACTTATTTTATTTTATTTTATTATTATTTTTTTATGATGCTGTTTTTTTTTAAATTTATTTATTTATTTATTTATTTATTTATGGCTGTGTTGGGTCTTCGTTTCTGTGCGAGGGCTTTCTCTAGTTGCGGCAAGCGGGGGCCACTCTTCATCGCGGTGCGCGGGCCTCTCACTATCACGGCCTCTCTTGTTGCGGAGCACAGGCTCCAGACGCGCAGGCTCAGTAGTTGTGGCTCACGGGCCCAGTTGCTCCACGGCATGTGGGATCTTCCCAGACCAGGGCTCGAACCCGTGTCCCCTGCATTGGCAGGCGGATTCTCAACCACTGCGCCACCAGGGAAGCCCTTATTTTATTTTTTAATCGAAGTACTGTTGATTTACAAAGTTGTGTTCATTTCTGCTGTACAGCAAAGTGACTCAGTTATACATATATATACATTCTTTTTTATATTCTTTTCCATTATGGTTTATCCCAGGACATTGAATATAGTTCCCCGTGCCATACAGTAGGACCTTGTTGTCCATCCATTCTATATGTAATAGTTTGCGTCTAATAACCTCAAACTCCCAGTCCATCCCTTCCCCACAAATATTATATTTTTAAACTTCACCTATGCTGTTCTATGAAGCAGAACATTCACTTTTGTTGCTGTATAGCATTCCACTGCGTGGCTAGACGGAACTTTATTATTCTGTTGTATTGATGAAGAACACTTGCGTTGTTTCCAGTTTGGGGCTATTGCAAATAGTGCTGCTAAGAAACATTCTTGCATGTGACTTCTGGTGCCCATAGAAACGCATTTCTGTCGGGTATACAGTTAAGCCTTGAACAACATGGGGGTTAGGGGCGTGGGGCCCTCCACACAGTTAAATCTGTCTATAACTTAGAGTCGGCCTTCCAGATATATATGTTTCCTCTGTATTCACGGTTCCAAATCCGAGGATTCAACCAACCCGTGTAGTGCTGTAGTATTTACTATTGAAAAAACCCCGCCTATAAGTGGACCCGAGCAGTTCAAACCCCTGTTGTTCAAGGGTCAACTGTATACCTCTTGACACCGCTCACACTAGGAATCTATTTTACAGAACCCCCTGAGAGAACAAGACTTCATGTCCAAGGCTGTTTATTATAACATTAAAAAAGAGTGCGGTCAACCTCTGTGTTCATTAATAACGATACGGTTAAAAAAAATGATGCAATGCTTCCCTGTGACTTGAAATAGTATGCAGCTCATAAAAAAGAGAACGAGCTCCATAGGTGGATTCTGATATGGAAAGGTGCTCACACATCGTCAAGTGAAAAAAAAAAATCCTGCAAAAAAAATTGAGTATAGTACGATTCCACTTTTTAAACTAACAAAAGATAAAACAGACCTTTACATGTGGAGATGTGTGTCCATTATATCCGGAAGGACTTTTCACATATGAACTAGAGAAGGGAAAGGCAGTGGGGGGAGGGGGAGGAAGGGGTGAGATTTTATGTATATTCTACACATCTCAAATTCATCTACTCTTCTCCATCATTGCCACTGTCCTATATTAAGCCACCACAGCTCTGGTGCTGAAAACACAATGGTCTCCTTACGGGTTCACCTCTCAAGTCATCTCTGCCACCATCAGGAAGGTGGGGACTCAGGGGACGGTGCATGGAAATGTTGGCCTCAAGACTCAAGGGTACACTATTGTAGCGGGGTCAGTAAGGCTGCCCGTGACACTGCCCATCAAGTGAAGAAAGAATCTTGCAAAAAAGTAGGTAGGGTATAATCCCATTTTTTTTGTAAATAAAAATTTTCAAGTTAAAACAATACAAGTGAATATATATATATGCATTAGAAGATTTGGAAGCCACGGCCAGCATAATATCTCATTATCTGCAAAGCAGGTGACAGGCCAGTGTTCCCCCAGGAACAGCTGTACCATGGCACCCTAGTGACCTTCCATGTATCCACACGGGTCACAACACAGGCAAAGCCTGAACCGCAGCTAATCTTCATCTTGGCAGAACATGAGAAGATGGAGGCCTGTAGGGAATGCTCTGAGGCCATCTTCCATTCATCTCCCATATTAGTCAGCTCAGACTGCCATGCACAGCACCACAGACTGAGTGGCTTACACAACAGAAATTTAATTCCTCACGGTTCTGGAGGCTGGAAGTGCCGGATCAAGGTGCCGGCAGAGTTGGTTCCTTCTGAGGGCCAAGAAGGAAGGTGGGTTCCAGGCCTTTCCCCGTGGTTTATAGATGGCTGTCTTCTTCCTGAGTCTTTACATCATCATCTCTCTGTGTCCTAATCTCCTCTTCTTGTAAAGACACCGATCAGATTGGATTAGGGCCCACCCATATGATCTCACTTTAATGTAATTACATCTTTACAGGCCCTGTCTCCAAATACAGTCACGTTCCGAGATACTAGGGATTAGGATTTCAACATATGAATTTGGGGTGGGGGGGATATAATTCAGCCTATAACACCCCCCTATCTGCCCTGGGAGGCTTTCACGGGATGGTTTCTCATCACCTCCTGGGTTCTGATGAGCTAGGAAATTTTCATACCACCCCCCTCAAGATAGAGCTTGTACAAAACTGCCTAGTTTTATATTTTTATACTGCCAGTCTAGAATCGGCCCATCAGGCCCATTTTGTTTTGATGTCATCCTTTTTGGGGTGAGGCAAACACCCAGGGAGCTGGCACCTCTGACTAATCTTCCTTTCACTGTTTATGTAAGTAAGAAACTGTCCAAATCTGAGAGTGGCTCACTTCATCTTTATCAGCCAAGGCAGCCAGGGCTTGGCCTTTGGCTTTCCTAGAAAGCCTTGTGTGTGCTTGACAACAGACACTGGAATGTGTTGCAAAAGCAAAAACAAAAATCTTGCTAACAGAGGTGGGAGAAAGGGAAACAAGAAGGATGGCTCCCAATTCTGTGTTCCTCCCACACATCCGGCACCCGGTGCTCTTATGCGGGGATGACCCAGGCCTCCCCACCCCAGTCTCTCGGTCACCTGTATTTGCACTTGCTTGCCATTTAGAAAATGAATTAACGAAAGATAAAATGCATGCACTGAAATATCTAGAAGAGCTTTTTACATATGAACTGATGGCATCAATAATCCTCGGGGAAGGGATTTTGACACTTCATGTGTATTTTATACTACGGGCCTCAGAGGACACAGGTGACCTGCCAGAGGTGGGAAGGTTGGCCTCTGACAGGCAAAGTCGAGTCCATTCACAGTTAACATCCTGTACAGGAATCATTACTCTCAACTCTTTCCCCAACAAATAGAAGTTTAGCTAAAGAAATCAAAACCATGAGGAGAGACTACTTCACACCCATCAGGATGGCTATTTTCAAAACCCAGAAAAAACAGAGAATAACAAGTGTTGACGAGGACGTGGAGAAACTGGATCCCTTGTGCACTGCTGGCCGGAATGTAAAATGGTGCAGCCACTGTGGAAAATAGTAGCCAGACACAAAAGGACAAGTGTATGATTCCACTTACATGAGGTGCCTAGTGTGGTCAGATTCATAGAGGCAGAAAGTAGGATGGTAGCTGCCAAGAGGAAAGAAGGAGTCAATGTTTAATGGGTGCAGAGTTTCAGTTTGGGAAGATAAAAATGTTCTGGAGCTGGATGGTGGTGATGGTTGCCCAACAATGCACGTGTCTTTAATGCCACTGACCTGGACTCTTCAAAAAGGCTAAGACGGTAAATTTTATGTTATGTATATTTCACCACAATAAAGAAAGAGGATAGTGCTCGCTTCAGCAGCACATATGCTACAATTGGAACCATACAGAGAAGATTAGCGTGGGCCCTGCACAAGGATGGCACGCAAATTCGTGAAGCACTCATTTTTTTAATGCAGAAAAAATATGAAGACTAGAATAAAAATTTCCTGGGGGAGGGAGGGATAAATTAGGGGTTTGGGATTAACAGATACACAGTATTATATGTAAAATAGATAAACAACAAGGACCTACTGTATAGCACAGGGAACTATAGTATCTTGTAATAATCTATAAGGGAAAAGAATCTGAAAAACGAGTGTGTGTGTGTGTGTGTGTGTATGTGTATCACTGAATCACTTTGCTGTACACCTGAAACTAAACTAAACTAATATTGTAAATCAACTATACTTCAATTAAAAAAATAAAAATTACCTGGTATCCGAAAACCTAGCTCACCACACGCACACACAAAAAAACAGTATAAAAAAGGATCTCTTCTAAAGTAAACTTTATACTCCATACACACACAGAAGTTTAGCTCAAGATTTGAGAGGCTTTGCTGCCTGGAGATGGAATTTAAGAAAGACACCAGTTTCCTTGTTGCAGTTTTGCACGTGTTGAGAGAGGGACTGGCTTCAGCCACCTGCGAGCTAATGGCCAGAGAGACTCCCCAGGCGGGGATGGTCCTGAGCCAGGGAGGCTGGACACACCGTGGGCATGTCATTTCCCTTCTCTCTCTTCTCTGTCTACAGCCTGGGTCAGAGGACACAGGGTTAAAAGCTGAGACACGCAAAGCCTTCCTCAAATCCTCTCTGTCTCTCCCCACCCTCCTCCCATCGCATTTCTTCTGTGGAACCTTCCACGAACTCTTCCTTCCCCGAACTGCTGGAACAGTTATTCATTCCATATGTGTCTTTCAGCGTGTCTGACTTACTGTTTAATATCACGAGCCGACTTTGCACGGGTGTGTGTCTTCTGGCCCCAACTAAACTAGAAGTTGCCCGAAGGTAAAGACTGATGCTTAGCCTCCCTTGAATCTCTTTAGCTCTCCCATCAGTGTCTACTGCAGAGGAAGCGGCATGTACATCCAGACGATGGAATATCGCTAAAGCGCTAAAGAGAGATGAGCTGGCAAGCCATGAGAAGACGTGGAGGAAGCGGAAATGCTGATTACCCAGTGACAGAAGCCCGTCTGAAAAGGCTACCTGCTGGATGAGTCCAACTACTTGACATTCTGGAAAAGACAAAACTATGGAGACAGTCAAACGATCAGTGGTTGCCAGGGGTTGAGGGAGAGGGAGGGATGAATAGATGGGGCACAGAGGATGTTTAGGGGGTGAAGCTATTCTGTATGATACTGTAACGGTGGATGCATGACAGTAGGCATTGTCACAATCCACAGAATGCATACAACAAAGAGTAAACCCCAATGTAAACTATGGACATTGGTTAGTAATAGTGTATCCATATGGAGTCATCAATATTGAACCAATATTCTAATGCAAGATGTTAATAATAGGGGAAACTGGGGGTTGTATATGGGAACTCTATACCATCTGCCCAGTTCTCCTGTAAACCTAAAACTGCTCTAAAAAAGAAAATTTATTATAAATATATATATATTTATGGAAAAGAATATGAAAAAGAATGTGTATATATATATATATATATATATAAAAAACCGAATCACTTTGCCGCACAGCAGAAATTAACACAACATTGTAAATCAACTATACTTCAATAAAATAAAATTTTAAACTAAAAAAAAATTTTTTTATATATACTTGGATAGTTGAGTGAATATTGGACCATACACATGGACACATCCAGTTATGAGGGAGCTGGGAAGATTTACCCAGGCCTGACATTTTTCAAAATCCAGTGAAACATAGTTGGGAGTAAACGAAAGTTTCTTCTTGAAGCCAAAGAAGAAAAATTAGGAGATAAGCATTTATTTGTGAGTTAAAATTTACGCAGAAAGTTGCTAGATTTGCCTGTAGGTGTTTGTGTTTCTTTACATTTTGCCCTAACTAGTGTTATCATATTTTGTATTAAAATCAGAACTAATTTTGACAGAGAATCAAAGCGTCCTTCGTGGGTATCTGACATCCCCTTTCCAGGCCTTCTCCAGCCCAGACCTCTGAAGGGAAGGAACAGGCCACATATCACACGGCTTCGTTCAGAGAACGAAGGAAGGGAGTTAAAAACCAAATGAACAACATTACAGCAGTATCACCTGGCTACCAAACAGTTTCTGGGAAGACAGTATTCAGGGAACTGCACTGCACAGAGAAACACAAAGGCTCTGATGTCAACAGATACTTGTCAAGAAAGTGCTTGACCGAAAGGCAGCGGGCAGGACGGCCATTGCAGGTGGTCATTTTGTTTCTGTAACAGCCCAGGGCAGGTCCACGGCAGTGGCCTATGTGAACTTCCAGAGCCTTCCTGCCCCTCCAAATCCACAATACAATGACATAAACAGGTTTAAAACACTTCTGTATTTCCCAAATATCTCGCCTTCACTATACTAAGCTTAATGTATCTGCAGCAAGAGCCACTAACTAATGTTATTTTGCTGGCATCCAGGGCTCATGACCTCACAGTGTACATGCGCAGAAAGGAGAGGCAACCGAGTGCCTCCAGCGGGTGGTCCTGACACTGGGTTTTGAGCGGGACTTTCCCGCTGTTTCTGACTCCCAGGTAACTGCGTTTCTCAGCTTCACACCGCACCACGGTTCCTTCTTTCCTTTATCATACTCCCCCAGCAGCCCCCCATGCCAACTTCTGATTAGAGGCTGGAAAACAGGCCCTAGGAGGGAACTAATTACTTAAGTAGGGGACAGAGAGGCCCAGGAATGGCTTGGAACACTCTCCGTGCATCTCGAGGGTTACTGCTGCGGGCCATGGTGACTAGCAGTGTCTTAGGTCAGGTTCTCCAGAAGGAGAGCCCCAGACATGGATTCTTGTGCGAGTGAATTATTGAGGGAAGGGCTCTCAGGAGACACAGGTAATGGTGGGAGGGAAGAAGAACAGGGCAGGGAAAGAAGCCAAGCAAAGATGGAGATTTGGCCAGAGCCTAGCCTCAGCCTGATCCCCTGGAGGAAGGGGGGTAGGGGCAGGGGAAAAGGAGGCGGGGCAGCATCGCAGAGTCATTCATTCCCATACCTGACACAGCGGGTGGGCCTTTATATCTCCCATATCAGTCAGTCACCGACCACAGGCCACCTCCATGGGGGGCAGGAGGGCACATAAGCCCCAAGCCATCAGCTGTGGGCGAGGCTGCTCCTGTAGGGTGGAGGGCTGTTCCACAGAGAAGGCTGAAGCTGTGAGCTGCTCAGCTGGGATCAATGCAGGGCATCTGTCTAGACACCACCAGCAGCCACAAAGGGCTGCCCTCTAAAACAGAAGCAGGAGAGAGGTAAGGTAGAAACAAGAAAAAGCCTCCTGAGGTGGCAGGATTCTTTAGAAGTCCTTCCAGCTGCCTGTCATTAGAACAGATGGACAGGGAACGGCCTCAACTCAAGTGGATCTTTCTAGGCACATCCAAGCAGAATGTTTGTGCAGGTGCCCTCAGAACAGACCCAATCTGAGAACCACACACGTAATCCTGCTGTCAAACAGTAGCCTGAGACCTAAGGGGCTCCCCAGAAAGCTTCCAGAATAGTTTAGTTCTGACAACAGTGGCAACCTGTACAGATGTTACTCTGCCAGGTGCTGTTCTAAGCGCTTTATGTCTGTTACCTTCACTTAATCCTCACAACAACCATAGTAGTGAGGCATTATTATTGGCCATCCCCATTTTACAGATGAGGACACTGAGGCCCAGAGAGGTTCATTAATTTGCCCAAGTTAACAGTTGGAAGTAGCAGAGCCAGGATTTGAACCTAGGTAGCCTGGCTTGGGAGGGCTACACCACCGCTCTACCGCCCCTGGCTGTCTAGCTGGAGTAGATGATGCTATAAGGCAGGAGACCACCACCGTGGATGCCTTCAAAGGAGCATGTTTATACATCAGAATCACCTGTGGGTGACTGTTGCGCTACAGAATCCAGAGTCTCATCCTGAACCTACTCAGAAGCCAGGGCTGAGGGCCAGGTGGAAATCTATACATTTAACAAGCCCCCCAGGTGTTCTGACACAGATGGCAACTCTGAAACCCCACAATGATTCAGACTGAAAGAGTAGAGGCCAGGTTCAAATTCTAGCTCTTCCACTTTCTATCTGTGTGACCTTGGAAAAGTTCATTCACCTCTCTGAGCCTCAACTGTTCTCAAATCTAAAATAAAACTAGGGACTTCCCTGGTGGTGCAGTGGTTATGAATCCGCCTGCCAATGCAGGGGACACGGGTTCGAGCCCTGGTCCGGGAAGATCCCAACATGCCGTAGAGCAACTAAGCCCATGCACCACAACTACTGAGCCTGTGCTCTAGAGCCCGTGAGCCACAACTACTGAGCCTGCGTGCTACAACTACTGAAGCCCGCGCGCCTAGAGCCCGTGGTCCGCAACAAGAGAAGCCACCGCAGTGAGAAGCCCGCGCACCGCAACGAAGAGTAGCCCCCTCTCACCGCAACTAGAGAAAGCCTGCGCGCAGCAACGAAGACCCAACACAGCCAAAAAAAAAAAAGAAAATAAATTTTTTAAAAAAGCTTTTAAAATAAAACTAATACTTCTCCTATTAAGATTTTGTGACATTTAAACTGTGAGTTACTGTACATCTGGTATAATTCCGTGTATACATATTTAAAACTGTGTACATGTATATCTTACACATATATATAAATATTAGACAAAAACCAGACAGAATAAAGTAGTAAGGGTGATTATCTCTCACGAGATAAGAGGGTGGGATAAAGGGGGGTAGAGAGTGAGATGGGAAAGGCTTTCACTTCTTACTCCATGTATTAAATTTTAATTTTTTATAAAGAGAACATATTAAAGTTTTGTATATGTAAAATGTATTTAATCAAAACCCAAAAGACTAAAGAGAATCATCTAGATAAGTGCCTGGCCCACAGTACGTGCTCAATTAATGGTAGCTGTTGGTCTTATCATCGTCCACAAACATTTGTTGAGTGCCTATTATGTGCGAGTCATCATATTTAGGCTGCATTGGGAGGCAGAGAAGCACAAAACAAAGTCCCTGCTCTCACATGCACGAAAAAAAAAAAAACCAAACGCCCAATGGCAGTGTTTACTTTGGGACCAATGAGTGCTATAGAAAAAAAAAAGCCTTTAAGAGTTGAAATGAGAGAGATCATTTCCAGCTGGCCTCTTCAGGGGAGGTGGGGCTCGCAACGAGGCATTGAGGAAAGGGGAAGATTTCAATAGGCAGAGAAAGGGGGAAAGAACATTCCAGTGGCAAAAAAGAGCTTGGTTCAAAGGGCAGTGGGACTTGGTGGGCATGTGCAGAAGATGCTGAGCGGGCATTTGGCTCCGCGCGGCCAGCCTGCGGGATGCAATCGTGCCGGGTCCCAGGCAGGCCATCGCGGGCCTCCCCTCCCACAACTGAAATAACACAATCTCTGGCCCCATCCCTTCCGGTGCTTGGAATGGGGCCAAGATCGACTTTCTCAACGATTCTTGACCCTTGTGGACCAAACATAGAACGGGAAGAGAAGCGGCCAAAGAGATTGAAAAAAAAAGTGGATCCTCTCCCCCAGCTGCTGGGCCCAAGTATATGCAGGGCACATGCTGGGGATGCGGGTGGAGCCAGGTGGGGAGGTGCGTGGTAACGTGGGTCTGGGGGCGCCGTGTGTGTGTGTGTGTGTGTATGTGTGTGTGTGAACTGACGCGTGAGCATGCACGTCGTTCTGACAGGCGGCATTTCCTGTGATTGTGTGCTGTGATCTACGGGCCTGAGTTATGAGTGCAGTGTGTGCTAACCACATTCCTGGAGGCTAATCTTTCTGAGCCACTGAGGAGGACGCAGAGGGAAGCAGGAGCCAGCAAAATATCTGTCCACGGAACACACCCTCTGCCTTCCTAGGACTTCTGCTCGGGATGAGGGTCCCAGGGAGCGTGGGTGGCACCGGGAAGAGGCAGGGAAAGGTTCACACAGGGCACTGACGAGAGCAGGACGAGAGCTGCCCCTGCCTCAGCAAATACCACACCGCAGCTGTGCACTCGGTCACCTATAAAGCACCCTGACATCTTCCTGGATCTGGTGCCTGTGTGTCTATATACGCAGTGTGTATGTAGAGAGCTAGAGATAAACACTTTTTTAAAAAGTTAAAGCTTGATTAGCTGAACACCACGAGGCCCTGGGAAATTGAGTTTTAGAAAAAATTTGGATAATTGGAACAGCAGAGAATATCAAGAATGTTAAATACACAAGTCAGCTGAGCACACAAGAGTTTATGGCAAGCTCTGATTAAGACGAAGTTTCTGATAATCAAAGTTTTAAGGGCAGAGGCTCATTTGAATTTCTTCTGTCTAAAAGGGAGATTAGATATCGTGTGCACAGAATATCTTGTGATATTTTCCATTCTTCCCAACCCCGGGTGAGTCACAAACATGCTTTTTTATGTATGTATTTATTTTGTAAAAAGTACTCTATCCTTTGGTCTGCCCCAAACTACCCCAAACAGGACTTGCCACAGATGTGTTTATCAGATTGTACTGCAAATGCTCGGAGAGGGCAAGTCTGCCTAACGTCTAAGTGATTTCAAAATCAAAGCCATCCCAGACACACCAGAAGCCTAAAGCAGCCAAGAGATAGGCCAAGTTTATAAACTTCCATAATATGTTTATTGCACGGATGGCAATTACCCAATATCCCTGCCCTCCTGGGTCTTAGATCAGAATAGTTCCACAAAAAGAAATCTGTGTTTGACTGCATTTAACCAGTCATAATTCCAGATGTCTGGAATATTCCAACACCAGGCGTGGGGATGGGGAGGAAGAAAGGAAGCTGTTGATCATTCGGCGACAGTCTTGTAGTCTGCGGTGGCGTGTCTAGTGGGGCTGCTTGTGCCGCTTCCTCTGTCCCTAAAGGAGAGGTGTCACAGGAGCAGTCATTGTATTTAGGGGAAGTGGCTGTCTCCAGCCACAGGCAGGCTTTTCTGTCCACCTCTGGAAACCCGATGTGTCACATCAGAGATATAATTTCTTAATGAAATGGCGAGAGTGTCCCTAATTTATGCCAGGACGGAAAACGCTGACGGGGCAGAGAGGACACTTGTTTCTGCTGTAACAGGGAGCACGTGTGGGCCACGTCACTCAGGAATGAATCAGACCAGCGTTCTGGGGCAGTCTGCTAAGAGAATTGCCTCCTTGCGAGCTCCTGTAAAGTGTTAAAGATATTTACTGCGTGCATACATGCCGGTCCATTCCAACCCTTTCATTGGAACGCAGACTTATGTGAGTTCAATCCTTTGTCCCAGACCCCTTCCTGAGCATGAGTAAGAAAAGTTGGATTGTGCTATAGAATCATCAGTGCGATTCATTCTGCCCTTTCCTCTAGGGCTTTTCTGGCAAACATTAAACATCACGAGGGACTTCCGTGGTGGCACAATGGTTAAGAATCTGCCTGCCAATGCAGGAGACACGGGTTCAAGCCCTGGTCCGGGAAGATCCCACATGCCGCAGAGAAACTAAGCCTGTGAGCCACAACTACTGAGCCTGCGCTCTAGGGCCCGTAAGCCACAACTACTGAGCCTGCACGCCACAACTACCGAAGCCCGCGTGCCTAGAGCCCGTGCTCCACAACAAGAGAAGCCACCGCAATGAGAAGCCCGCGCACCGCAACAAAGAGCAGCCCCCGCTCACTGCAACTAGAGAAAGCCTACGCGCACAGCAATGAAGACCCAATGCAGCCAAAATATAAATAAATAAAATAAATAAACATCATGACACCCCCATTAAAGGGACGCGAAGTACTCATTTCACAGACGGTAAGTCTGACACACAGGTTTTGCCTCCGTGACACCTTATAGCCAACGGGATAGATTTTTTTCCCTCTCCGGCAAAGCGGGTGTGAGATGCATTGATGAACTTTTAAAAATTTTATTGAGGTATAGTTGATTTAAAATGTTGTGTTAATTTCTGCTGTACAGCAAAGTGATTCAGTTATTCATATATATACACGTTCTTTTTCATATTCTTTCCCACTATGGTTTATCACAGGATATGAATACAGTTCCCTGTGCTCTACAGTAGGACACTATTGTTTATCCATTCTATATATAATACTTCGCATCTGCTAATCCCAAACTCCCAATCCATCCCTTCGCCACTCCCCCTCCCCCTTGGCAGAGATGTGCTGATGAACTTAACCTAAGGCTTGGGTATGGTGTGGCCAAAGAGGTCAGGGCTTCTCCTGACGGTCGTGGGGCTGCGGCAGGGTCTGAAAGTCTGGAGTCTTTGTCTCCTGCTCAACACTGGGCCAAGAGGTATCAGTCATGGCCAAGTGCAAGAGAACTTTCTCTACGCCAGAAAGTCTCCAAAGTGGGGGCACACACACCCTAAGTGGTACACAAGACAATTCTTTGAGGGGTAGTGTTAATGGGTTGAATTATGTCCCCCTCCTCAAAATTCATATGTTGAAGTCCTAACCTCCAGGACCTCAGAATGCAACCTTATTTGGAGATAGGATCTTTAAAGAGGTAATAAAGTTAAAGTGAGATCTTTAGGGTGGGCCCTAAAAAATATGACTAGTGTCCTTATAAAGTGGGGAAATTTGGACAGAGACACACATAGAAGGAAGATGATGTGAAGAGACACAGGAGAAAGACAAGCCAAGAGGAGAGGCCTGGGAGAGCCTTCCCTTGCAGCCCTCAGAAGGAACCAACCCTGCCGACATCTTGATCTTGGACTTCCAGCGTCCAGAAGGGTGAGACAATATACTTCTGTTGTTTAAACCACCCTGTCTATGGTACCTTGTCACGGCAGCCCAAGCAAACTAACACAGATAGGAAGAAGATACTAGAACTTTAGAATTTCTGTTTATATTACTGTGGTGGTTTGGCTTATGGATCCTAATTCATCACCTGCATGGAACAGAATTAATACCATTTGCCATGTCACTTTGCAGTGCTTCCCACTGTGGGGGGGACTATACTCCCCCCATGCCAGTGACGTTGCACTTGACCAAAGGAGTATTAGTGGATGCGGCTTGTGAGCAGGACTGTAAATGTGTTGTGTGGTGTGTGATTTGCCCTCTTGAGCTTCTGCCATCACTAAGAGAAGAACAGGTCCTAGGTGGCTACAGTCACATCAGCCTGGGCTCCAGACCTGCACAAAACCTGCAAGCTGGAACCAAGCCTGGCCAACCTGCAGCCTGAAGTCGCCCAGCCCAGCCAAGATCCATTAAGACCCCGCAGGACCAGGAGCGACAAAAACCCATAAATGCCTATCATTGTAAGCCGCCGAGTTTCGGAGTGTTTGTTTTGTAGCATAATTGGAGGAAGAGTTGACTGTTACAATGACCAATATGCAACATGTAGATTGACCACATGGCCTCACTCAGGCTGAATGTCACTGCTCGGCATCCAGTGTGACAGGCAAGGAATGCCAAGGGAAGAGTGACAGTCTTGGAACTTGGCTGGCATCTGCCTCGCATGATTTTTCACCTCAGTAAATGGCCTGTTATGAGTGCCACGTCGAGTGATTTGCAAATTATATGATCTTGCTCTAACTAAACTAATCATCACAAAATGGGCAAGGGGCTTGAAATGTCTCCTCTAAAGAAACCATGGCTTGCAGATAATACTGTGAAAGCAACTATCAGCTAGGAAGGAACTGGCCAGCTCCGGGTTCCAGAGCTCTGCCAGCCCGATTAGGAGGAAACAACGTGATCTGAATCAGATTTGACAAAGAGTACGTTTTAAAAATTTCAAACTTCAGAAGATCATTTGAGATGCAGATTTTCAACTTCTATTGTTAAGAATGGGCCTCGCACACATATATATGGCCTTATGCTCTTAGCAGAAAACATCAGCATGTGAATGTGATTTGTAAGTAAATAAATATACTCAAAATGTGCAAAAAATGTTTCACTAATCGGGTCGAGACCCCTTGAAAGTCGCTTGAAAGTGAGTCCAGCCTATCAAACTGATTTATTAACCTTTTGGGCGAGTTCATTGTTTTTAATGTTGAGGAATGATTAGGGTGCCATCAGTGGACATGGGAAAGACCCGTCCCCTCGAAGTGCAGTGTGCAGAACCCATGGGCTCTCCAGTATTTGGCTGTGTTCACCCTGTTTCTAAAGCCTGGGGGAGAAATTGATGTCACGGGGAAAGTGAGGACGCACCTCAGTGCCGGGCCTAAGGAGAACCTTCCAGAGCGGGGAGCTGACGCGCTGTTCAGCAGAGAGGGTGCGCGGGGCAGGTGGGCCCTGCTTTGGGCCCAAAGACTCCTCCCAGCTTCGAGAAGTCCTGAAAGGGCCCAGCTCTGCTGCCCCGTCCCGACTCCAACACCACCATTCAGGGCATGGAGACAAGGAGACAAGGAGACACCCCACTCTCAACCAGAATCTCACTCTGGGCACAGACACCGGGCAGCCAGACTTCATGCCCAACTCTGATTAAACCAGAAAGTGTCAAATAATGCTGACCACTCCCTCCACTCCAGAAAATAAATATCTTCCTCCCTTGAACTCTTGAGCTGCATCGTTTCTTTTTCTTTTTTTTTTTTTGGCTGTGCCACATAACTTGCGGGATCATAGTTCCCTGACCAGGGATCAAACCCGCGCCCGCGCCCCCTGCAGTGGAAGTGCAGAGTTCTAACCACTGGACCACCAGGGAAGTCCCTGCATTGTTTCTATCTTCCCTATGATGCTGACCCCATTTTGTCTTCAAGTATTGTCACTTAGACTTCCGCATGGGTGCGTCCCATCTCAAGGATGTGGGCTGGGTCTTATGGAGGTGAGGACCCCATTTTATATTCCTTTGAGTGTAGAACCTATTTAGGGAGCTGGGTGCATGAGTCCCCGGGTTTCTCTCTGGGCTGCTGTGAGCATAGGCCATTGCGTGGGTTACGGGTGGAGGGGAGGGCACTGCTTGACCCTGAGGTCTCTGTTCTGAAGAATTTTCATCAATTCACGGGAGGCCACCCATGCCCAGGCATTACTATGAAGAGACTGGGACAGAAAGGACGAGGAGGTTGTACCAGTCAGGGCTGGAGCAGGGACGCAGACCATGATGAGGATTATGGAGGAAGGGCTTCATAATGGAACAAGAGCCGACCCAACTGTGGGAGAGTCTGGGAAAGGAAGGGTCCAAAGGCGAAGTTGGAGGGTCCAAGGAGAGTCACTAGCCAGCCCTCCTGCAGCTAGGCGCGAGCAGCTGCCAGAGCAGGGCCACGAGAGGGAGTTGGGGGAACAGCCCACAGAAGATATGTCTCTATGTCTGGTGGCAGGCCTGGCATGGCTGTGGCTCAGCAAGGCCTGCAGAGCAGGAGAGAGCAAGGACAAAACGGCCCCTTCTGGCACCTCCTGTCTTTTATTGCATCTAACCATGATGGCCAGAGAGGAGTAGCAGCTGCTTCTCTGCCACCTTCCAAATGTTGTGCAAATTTCTCTTCTGACCACCTCTAATGTGGAATCATAAAAGGAAGGGAATTCTGGAAAAGGCTCCAGCTTAGCTGAGGTGACACGACACAAAACCACCACAAGATATGAGCTGTCACAGGGTCCGCCGTGGCTCTTCTGCACAGCTACTTTAGAAGTGAGGACTACGCTGCTTGTCCTCAAACATTTCTGTGCCCAGGCTTGGCAGGTGGACTGGGCTCACGGAGGGAAAGACCTTTATGGAGCAGCACCTTCCAAATCTCACCAGCAGGTCAAGCTCGACACTGTCCTGTTGACCCCCTTATCACTCAAGAAGGATGATTTCAGCTTGAGAGACTCAGAGAGGAAAATAGCTAAGGGCCTATGGCAGACTGTATTTTCCAAGAGGGACTGAACTGTGTCCCCGCCCCACCCCACCCCACACGAATCCGTATGTTAAAGCCCTAACCCCCAATATGACTGTATTTAGAGATGGGGCCTTTAAAGAGACAAGTAAGGTTAAGTGAGGTCATAAGGGTGGGGCCCTAACCCATTAGGATTGGTGTCCTTATAAGAAGAGGAAGAGACACCAGGGACTTGCATGCACAGAGGGAAAACCACAGAGAGGGTGCCTGTCTGCAAGCCAAGGAGTGAGGCCTCAGGAGAAACCAACCCTACCAACACCTCGATCTTGAACTTCCAGCCTCTGGGACTGTGAGAAAATAAATGTCTGTTGTTTACGCTACCCAGTCTGTGGTATTTTGTTATGGAAGCCCAAGCAGACAAATATAGCCACCACACTATCTCCCATCCCACAGGCTCTTCTTCAATGTGACAATGACACTCCAATGACAATACTTCCGATGGTGGTGTCTACACCCTCTTGCCTTGAACCTGATCAGGCTTTCATGACCACTTCAACCAATAGAATACAGCAGAAGTGAAGCTATGTGACTTCCGAGACTAGGTCCTAAAAATGCCATGCCCTTCTACCTTGTTCCCCCAGCACACTCACTCTTAGAACCCAGCCACCATGCTGTGAAGAAGCCAAGAAGCCACAGGGAGAGGCCACGTGGAGAAGCCACAGCCAACAATCCCAGCTGAGGTCCCGGCAGCAGCCAGCATTGACACTAGATGTGTGATCGAGGGAGGCTTTGGGTGATTCCAGCCCCCAGCCACTGAGTCGCCCCCTACCCTTTGAGCCACCCCAGAGGACATTCTGTCCCCACTGGCCTTGTCCAGACTACAGATTTGTCAGCAAAATAAATGATTTGTTGTTGTTTCAAGCCACTGATTTTGGTGTGATTCATTATGCAACAGTAGATGACCAGAAGAGAGGTCCTCAGAACAAAGGCATCCAGGAGACCGCCTAAGAGAAAATGGGGCCAAGCCAATATATAGGCTTGACCTGTTTTGGGGGGTATTACAGTGATTTCAGACAATCAAAGCAGTGCAAACCTCCGGCATCAATGCAGAAAAACAGGCTGTCAGATGAGCGGTCCTCTGAAGATCACACCCACTTTACGATTCCTATTCATTTTCCCGCAACTCTGAACATCTTCCCAAGGAGATTTTTTTATTCACGTTGATCAAGCTCTGGACAGAGTTTAAAGGAAGCGTGTATACAGAAAGAAAATGGTGGAATCGGGAGGTTAAGCTGGAGGCTAGAATAATTAAAGGTTAAACTCCAGGTTTGCATTTGGTATTTATAGAATTTTCCATGCTTGGTGTGAGGGTTTTAAAACCAGGCTGAGCAGGGAAGCGCCTTTCAGCTCTTAAAGGAGGGAAAGGATTCTAACACAAGGAATCCAACCTGCCTAGTTCAAAGTTTTAAAAGGCAGGATAATTAAGCTGCTTTGTGGCTTCAGGTGATGCTGTTAAGGTGAACAGGGCTGGGAAAGGAGGCTCTGTGAACAAAACAAAGCCAAACAAAACATTTTCTTTCCCTACCAGGCACCCAGGGCTGTCAGCAGCGGTTCCCTGGGTCCTCGAAAGCGGTTTTCTGCCCCTGTTCCTCCCTGCTCGGAAGGCACGTGAGTGCTGCTTATAGCATTTGACACGAGCCAAGGCAAGCATGGGACAGCAGTGTTCCGGCAGGCGCATTGTGGGGGTTACCAAAGGATGCGCGCGAAGGATGTGGGTGGAGGCGGAGGTAGCGGGGACCCGGCACCCGGTGCTGGCTCGCGCTCAGCTGCGCTCTGAGGCTGAATGCAAACTCCCCGGAATGCACTTCTGCTTTGCTCCAAGCTTCCTCTCGCCTCCTTTATCCCCCTCCCATTTTCAGTATAGAACTTCAGAGAAACTCCTCTCTCTGTCTTTCAGCTTGTTGTTATCTGTTTGCGGGACATGGTTGTCTCTTTTTGTTTCCTGAAGCTTTGATGGGGCTGGGGATGAAAGGTCAAAGGAGGCGAGGCCAGGGGTGTCTGCGCTACAGGCTCAAACTGCTTCTCCCAAGAGTTTTCCAAATGCATCCTGCTCCCAACCTTCAAAGGATGCGGGATGCAAAGGCTTGTGAGAACTTGTCTAAACTGGCACTGCATTTCTTTGTGAAAATCTAGTTACTAAGACAGACTATAATGCAGCTATTGAGAAGGATGATTATAAAGACCATGTGGCAACATGGAAAAGGCAGGCGTGACATAACATTAAACGAAATAGTAGAACTCCAAACTGTGCCTGAGGTACTGTCACAACTATGTTCAAAGTGGATTAGGAGCAGGGACTCAAACAGATACTTGTACGTCAATGTCCATAGCAGCATTATTCACAATAGCCCAAAGGTGGAAACAACCCAAGTGTCCATCGACGGATGAATGGATAAACAAAATGATCAAAAATTCTTTTTTGACCTTAAAAAGGAATGAAATGCGGAGACCTGCTACAACATGGATGAAGCTTGAAGACATTATGCTAAGTGAAATTAGCCAGTCGCAAAAGGATAAATACTGTATGATTCCATTTATACGAGGCCCCTGGAATAGTCAGATTCAAAGAGACAGACAGTAGGATGGTGGTTTCAGGGGCTGGGGGGAGGAGGGAATGGGGAGTTGTTGTTTAATCGATATGGAGTTTCTGTTTGGGATGATGAAAAAGTTCTGGAGATGGATGGTGGTGATGGTTGAACAACACTGTAAAAGTACGTAATGCCACTGAACAGGACACTTAAAAATGGTTAAGGGGCTTCCCTGGTGGTGCAGTGGTTGAGAATCTGCCTGCCAATGCAGGGGACACGGGTTCGAGCCCTGGTCTGGGAAGATCCCACATGCCGCGGAGCAACTGGGCCCGTGAGCCACAACTACTGAGCCTGCGCGTCTGGAGCCTGTGCTCCTCAACAAGAGAGGCCGCGATAGTGAGAGGCCAGTGCACCGCGATGAAGAGTGGCCCCCACTCGCCGCAACTAGAGAAAGCCCTCGCACAGAAACGAAGACCCAACACAGCCAAAAATAAATAAAGAAATTTATTTTAAAAAAAAAAGGTTAAGATGGTAAATTTTATGTTATGTATATTTTACAATAAAAAATTAACTTTTTTAAAGTGCATTAGGCAGATTGGTGATTGCCAGGGGCTGGGAGGAGGAGGGCATAGGGAATAACTGCTTAATCAGTACAGGGTTTTATTTAGGGATGATGATAGTGTTTTAGAACTAGATAGAGGTGACTGGTTGTACAACAGTGTGAATGTACTAAACACCATTGAATTGTTCACTTTAAAATGGTTAATTTTATGTTATGTGCATTTCATCTCAATTTTTTTAAAAACTGGATTAGGAGGACACTGAAAGGGAATGTGGAAAAATGAGAACTGTTTAATGCATTAGGATGGCTAGGACTATGGGTGGATTCACTTTGATTTCTGAAAAAATTGTTAAAATACAGTTTGTGCAATGTATTTTTTACATATTTACGAAAAAACTGTCAGGTAGAAATTCTGTTACAAAAAACAGAATGTATACGGGATTAACATATACACACTACTATATACAAAATAGATAACCAACAAGGACCTACTGTATACAGGGAACTGTGCTCAATATTTTGTAATAACCTATAAGGGAAAAGAATCTGAAAAAGAATATATATATGTGTGTGTGTGTGTGTGTGTTTGTGTGTGTGTATATATATATATATATATATACACATATATATATATACACATATATATATATATAAAAAACTGAATCACTTTGCTGTACACCTGAAACTAGCATGATATTGTAAATCAACTATACTTTAATAAAAAACAAAACAAAACAGGGGAATTGCCTGGCGGTCCAATGGTTAGGACTCCGTGCTTTCAGGGCCGAGGGCCCAGGTTCGATCCCTGGTCAGGGAACTAAGATCTACAAGCCGCATGGCACAGCCAAAAAAAAACCCAAAACAGACTATTAATCAACTAGAGCAAAGTTTCTTACTTTTTCTTAAGACTTGTGGGGCAAGATTGTACAGAGAAAAACCATAGGGAAAGAGAAATTGAGGACCGGGCTAAGATAGTGCTTGTCACTTTTTAGTATGTATTAATATATACTATGTGTCATGTATTAATGTGTTAATAATAAAGAATATATATTAATGTAAATCAATAATAAAGACTATAAGAGATAATCACAGTAAGTCCTTACCAATCAATCAAATATATATATGTTTAATATCCAGTGTCCCCAGCATGATGCTGGGCCCTGTGGGAGGCCCAGAAGATGAGGCAGAGTGTCCTTTTGGAGCTGACACTGTAGGGCTAGCTTGTATGATACTGATGGCAAGTGTGTGAGGTCAGAAAGAAGCTGAAGCACACAGAGAGGCTGCCTAAAGGGAGTGGGGGCACCTCGGCTGGACTTGGAGGGATGGCAGGGTCTGCACAGGCCAAGGGGAGAGAGAGGTCCTTCTAGGTGTGAGGGGACAGGCAGGGGGCAGGAACGCCAGTGTCTGTAGTCAGGGGAAGGAAGGGGAGAGCAGAGAGGTGTGCCGGGCGAGTTGAACAAAGCCCAGTTAAAACACCCCCCTTGAGGGATAAACACTGTAGACAGTGGGGAGCCGTGGTTGGCTACTGAGCAAGGGATGGAAACCATATTTTCAGATGGGGACTCTGCCAGAATGACAGTAGGCCTTGGATCCCCTTTCCCTTTCACTCAGGGGGCTCAGACAGGCCAAAACACAGCCAGACACCCCCAGCCCTCACATGGATTACAGTAGCAGCAGCAGGGAGCAATTCTGGAAACTCCGTTCTCTCATTGATGGTTTCTAGTTCCTCGTCCCCAAAGGGAACACTTTTAGAGAAAAATGATATGTCTGGTTAAAGATTGAGGATTGAACACATGCGTCCCATCCCTCTGCTCCAGGCCAAAACTTCATGAAGATGATAGTAATGGGATTTTCAAAAGGCATTCACCTGCAAGTATAAAGAGAATGAGAAAGGAGAAAATAGCCAAGAGTTTTGGAAGCTGGAAAGCAGAAGGTTGTTTGGTGACTAACCTATAGCAGGGCTGAGAAAGCTGAATCTCAAACTGGATGTGGGGAAAGCTGAGAAGCGGCCTGAATGGATGGCATCGTAGAACCTCTCCCCGCTCCAAAGACTCAGAAGTGGCAATGCCAGGTACTTCTGGAAGAGGAGGTGAAACTGGTACTAAGAACAGGAGGATCAACTGAAAGTTCATTTAAGAAGCAGTCAGGAGGGCTTCCCTGGTGGCACAGTGGTTGAGAATCTGCCTGCTAATGCAGGGGACACGGGTTCGAGCCCTGGTCTGGGAAGATCCCACATGCCGCAGAGCAACTGGGCCCGTGAGCCACAACTACTGAGCCTGCGCGTCTGGAGCCTGTGCTCCGCAACAAGAGAGGCCGCGATGGTGAGAGGCCCGCGCACTGCGATGAAGAGTGGCCCCCCGCTTGCCACAACTGGAGAAAGCCCTCGCACAGAAACAAAGACCCAACGCAGCCAAAAATAAATAAATAAATAAATTAATTAATTAATTAATTAATTAAAAAAAAAAAAAGAAGCAGTCAGATGTTCGGATGCCTTTCCCTGTGCTGTGAACCTAAGTGACTGTCCCTTCACTCCCTCATCCCCCATCTCAGACAGAAGACTGGACTTTTATTTAGTATCTGGAGAGGGTTTTAAAAAGGGTCTTTGCATAGAAAACAAACTTATGGTTAACAAAGGGGAAAGGGTGGGGCGGGGGATAAATTAGGAGTTTCGGATTAACAGATACACACTACTGTATATAAAATAGATAAACAACAAGGACCTACTGTATAGCACAGGGAACTATATTCAATATCTTGTGATAACGTATAATGGAAAAGAATCAGAACATATATAAAACTGAATCACTTTGCTGTACACCTGAAACTAACACAACACTGTAAACCAATTATATTTCAATAAAAAATAAAAATTTAAAAACTTAAAATTAAAAAAATAAAAATAAAAAATATCTCTTTATTTTTGGATAGAGATATAAAGCATAGTTGAAAGTAGGATGCCCAATTGAAAACAGGGAGATTATATATAAGTTTTTTTTTTAATGAACATTGTACCCCCAGCCAAGCTTCCCTGCTCATTCAACTCCCAGAAACTTGACATTCAGGCTTGGACCCTCTAGGAAGCAGATCGAATACTGACATCAGAGATTTGCCAATTAAAAGGCTTACCCAGATCACCATAGAGTGGTGGTTCTCAAACTTCAGCCTGCATCAGAATCCCCTGGAGGGTTTGTTAAAACACAGACTGCCAGGGTTTCAAATCCAATAAATCTGGAGTGGGGCCTAAGAATGTACATTTCTTAGAAGTTCCCAGGTGATGCTGCTGCTGGTCCGGGGACCACACTTTGAAAACTGCTGCTCTAGAGTGAAGTCTGCAATTGGCAAGCCACATCCCCACACATAGAGATTTCCAGCAGCTTTTTAGTGCCCTGCTGTAGATGTGCACACATAACTGGTGATCACCAGACGTCTAAGGGAAACCTCTAACATGAATGACCAAGACCAAAACAGATGAAGCAGGCTGAAGGAAACAGAAACTATGCTGAGAAATGTAAATTTCACACACACGTGGCGCACACACACACACACACACACCTACCTATCAATAATGTCCCAGAAGAGACATTATTTTAATAGCATTAAAAAGAAGCATTCAGGGAACACAAAGAAACTTTTAGGGAGTAAAAATCGAGCTACTGGAAAATTAAAATATGACAGCAGAAATGAAGAAAATAGTAGAAGGGTTGGAATGTAAAGTCTAGAACGTTTTCCAGAAAATAGAGAAAAGAAAAGGAGATGAGAAATAGACAAACAGTTTTTAAATGATTACTCTAAAAGTCTAAATAAAAGGAGTTTTAGAAAGAGAGAACAGAGAGACAGAGGGGAAGGAAGCATCAAAGAAATAACTCAAGAAAATTTCCCATACCTAAGGGACACGATCTTACAGATGGAAGGGACCACAGAAGTATCTAATACAATGGATGAAAACAGACTCACATAAATACATATCATCATGAATTTTCAGAACATTGGAGACAAAGACCCTTAAAGCTTTGAAAGAGAAAATATACATAATATACAAAGGATTGAGAACATTTCTGGCTTTGGACTTCTTAATGGCAAGTCTGGAATCTGGGAGAAAATAGAAAAATGCCTTTCAAAATTCTAAGGGAAAGTAATCCAACTTAGAATTCTATATCCAGCCAAACGATCAGTTAA
This sequence comes from Balaenoptera musculus, assembly GCF_009873245.2. Taxonomy (NCBI): domain Eukaryota; kingdom Metazoa; phylum Chordata; class Mammalia; order Artiodactyla; family Balaenopteridae; genus Balaenoptera; species Balaenoptera musculus. The sequence goes on along the minus strand of NC_045806.1, from coordinate 35,104,787 downwards.
GTGTGAGCATAGAAAGAAAACTTCTCTGACATGCAAGGTCTCATAAAATTGCTGCCTGTGCATCCTTTCTCAGAAAGCAACTGGAGGAGATGGTCCACCAAAATGTTGGAAAACATCAAGAAAGGGGAAAACGTGGAATCCAGGGAACTGGGGATGCCACCCAAGATAGAGTCAGAGGGAATTTCCATGATGAAGGAGGCAACCCCAGGGTGACGGCTGAGCCCCAAGCATAAGGAGCGACCAGCCTAGATAGGAGCTGCTCAGAAGCCTCTTGATAAGCCAAGAAGAGGGACTTGAGGTGTTTGGACACAGTGCAAATCTAGTAAATTGACAGAGTTTGGGTTGCAGCAACCTTCTTAAAGCAGAGGCAGCCCGAAAGGTGGTAATAAAGCTCAGTGACTACAGCCTGAGCTGAATTCCAATTTTCCATACAAAGATGAAAGGTCCTGGCTCCCGCCTCTGCCTTCCTCCACCGACAGCCACATCCCCACGCATATGTGAGAAGGCAGAAATATCTAGGCCAATTTTATCATACTAAAAAGGAAGAAGAATCATCAAAGTTCAAACTCTCCATCATCAGACGATCTCAGAGTCTCCCCGATGTGAAATTCCAAATGTCCGGGTCCAGGTGCTCTCATGTGTAGAAGGGAAACTGGTGATTGGCAACGTTCATTGTTTTATTGAACAAGAACTTGCTTGCTGGGGTATAATTAGATGACACAGATTCCTTTTTCATTTTTTATAGGGAAGTATTTTGCCGTTACCTCGGAGTATGGCATGATATGTTTTATGGCCAGGGATTTTTTTCACCGTGTAGTCTTTCTTACAGTGGTTTATTTAAAGTCGAAATGACACCAAAATGGAGAGCGAGTGGTTTGTGTTCTCACCCCAGCCCCACCCCAGAGCTGCAGCACAGGTAAGTGTCTGTCACCTTGAGACAGGCTGGGACCTAGGACCCTTTGCTGCAGTGCTGGCACCTGGACCTTCGAGCAACAGAATACAAAAAAAACTATAAGGGACTAAAAATAACTGCACGCATGCCCAGTTGGGGCAAACTAGGAACAACAAGATACAAAAAGAGCAAAAACCCAACTGCCACTTCTGAGGTGTCAGGAGCAAAAGCAGGGGACTGTGCATGACCCCTGCACACAGCACCACCAAGGGGGTGGGCAGACCACCCAGGCCACCCCTCTGGCCCGACCCCTGGACGCGCCCCTACCCTCACCCTATTTAAGGGACCAGCTCATCCCCCCACTCAGGGAGCCAGCAAGGACACCTATTACTTGTTTTCGCTCCCTCGTGCTGCAGCACGAGTCCCATTAAAGCCTCGCCTGAATTCCTCCTATGGCCTCTTAACAATTTCTATTGATTAAAGAGTCCAAGAACCTAGGTCGGTCACAACCTAACACATTTCCCTTTGGTGGAATTGGCCACCTTTAGTGGTTCACATTAGGTAATGCAGTCCCATTCTACAACTTTCGCGGCATAAAATGTAGGACTAATCAGGATAGGAAGATATCTCAACAGGTTGAAATAAATAACAAGTCCTCTGCCTATGGCCTAAAAAAAAAAGGCACCAAAACAATCCATCCCATTGCTCCATGATACAACCAAGAGTCCTCCAAAGGAGACAAGACCCTGTGGACCAGGCTTTGGCCCCGCCCTGCTGCCTGTCATGATGCGCCCCCCCGCCATGATGAACAACTGCCCGACACCCACTGTAAGCTCCTTCTGGGAGTCTGGCAGACCCTCTCCAGCTTCCCCACCCCACATCTCCTCTCTCCAGACCAGGGGTCCCTTCCAGACTGAGTCCAGACAGACCAGCAGCACTCCTACCTGGTCCCTGTGCCCCCTACCCACTTACTTAGGTACCTTTCTCCCAGCATCCCGGGAATGACCACTGCCCATCTCTCCTGGCACTGTGGCCAAGGGAGGGTGGAAAATATAGATGATTCATCTTTGAATCTGAGCACCTAGCAGAGTCTGGCATGGAATCGTGCTTAATAAATACTTGTTGAATGAATGGGTCAATGAACAAAACGAATGTATGGATAAATATGACTTAGGGGCTTTGGTAAATGCCACATGAATTTCTTGTGTCATATGACCGCCCCCAAAATGCTAATACCAAAGGCTTAATGCTGTAGAGTCGTGGTCTTTGACACTCCACTGGGGTGCATTGACAGCTTTCATTTCTCTCTTATGTTTTTAGGATAAAAAAATCTACATAAAGCCATAATGTAAATATTAGTGGAGATTAATTTCTTTTTATTTATAGGTTAAAGTCAATGTCACTAGTCTCTATGTTTAGCGTGCAGACTGCCACTTAAGAATGCCCTTACCTGGCCAGTAGGACTGCGAATCACAGTCACGGGTGGCACGCACGCGGCTTCAGGAGAAGAGTGGGAGGCCCACTCCGTCCTCCACTGTCAGCATATTGTGACGCACTGCAGCTTACAGGTGCCTAGTGATGTGGATTTACTGATCATATGACCTAGTTTTAGCTTAACTCCCAAATGAGCCATAGGGCTTAAAAAGATTCCTGCAAAGAAACCATGTGTTAAAAATAATACTAATAATACAAGCACGCTTGAACAAGACGGAGGCTGGGCAGATGTTTCTTCTAGTATGAGCTCTTTGTCAGCCACATCATGTGGCAAAAACAGCCATAATCTAATCAGATCTGAGCCGAAGTCGGCCCCCAAATTGAAATTATCAAGAGACAATTGGAAACATGAGTTTCCCATCACCGCTGTCTTAATGACAAGCCTGGCCTTGAGTGTATATGGTATATTGGGACTATCTGGTGAACGTCACAACCCTCCAGAACAGAGGTCCTTAACCATAAATAAATACATCGGATTACAAAGGAAACCAAGGAGGCTGAAATCATTATCAAATTATTAAAACAAATTTGTGTTATAGATATGTATGTATGGGCTTCTTTAGTAAATCATTAAGTAACAAGACCCGTGGCAGATCTGATGACTACCACCATTTCACAGTGTTGATGAGCATATGTGATATTTTAAGATATCTGCTAATACTACTGAGATGTGTTGCCTATGTAAGTAATTGAAGGAAATGCTAAGCTGTAGTTAGAGGCTACTGAAAAGGGAGATGCCATTTTTCCCCCATCCAATTCACAAACCCTGTGAATTCTATCCTTGAACCTCAGGTCAAGAAATGCAATCTAGGGCTTCCCTGGTGGCGCAGTGGTTGAGAATCTGCCTGCCAATGCAGGGGACACGGGTTCGAGCCCTGGTCTGGGAAGATCCCACATGCTGCGGAGCAACTAGGCCCGTGAGCCACAATTACTGAGCCTGCGCGTCTGGAGCCTGTGCTCCGCAACAAGAGAGGCCGCGATAATGAGAGGCCCGCGCACCGCGATGAAGAGTGGCCCCCGCTCGCCGCAACTAGAGAGAGCCCTCGCACAGAAACGAAGACCCAACACAGCCATAAATTTAAAAAATAAGTAGATAAATAAACCCAAAGTTTAAAAAAAAAAAAGAACTGCAGTCTAGTGCAGATCAAAGGCTATTGGTCCCATCTCGCACAACCTTACCAGGTGTTCTGTTAACAACCATTTAAAAAAAAAAAATCATAGCCAGCCTCCAACTGAATCAGAAATCACACATAAAAACGTTTATTACAAGCAGGCACAAAAACCAGTTACGCAATCTGCTCTTATAACTCAGTGAGGTGCCAGGTCTCTGTGCTTAGGCACACCAACAAGTCCCTTGGTTAAAAGCTACGCTGAATATAGAAGTGACAATATTTAAGTGGCAGGATTCAACTAACCCTCCAGTTAGAACAGGCACAATGTCCTCTGTTAGGTGGCAGGCCATAGGAGTAAACAAAGTCTGTGGCCTGGGATGCCACACCCCAGGGTATCTCCCCTCTGGGTTCCTCAGATTCATAGACCCCATTCAGGCAGCAACAGAGGTGCTCGTACAATATTTCTTGCCAATTCCCATGTCTTTTTTTTTTTTGAAGTACAGTTGATTTACAATGCTGTGTTAGTTTTAGGTGTACAGCACAGTGAATATATATATATTCTTTTTCAGATTATTTTCCCTTAGAGGTTATTACAAAATATTGAGGACAGTTCCCTGTACTCTGTAGTAGGTCCTTATTGGTTATCTATTTTATTTATAGTAGCGTAGCCAAGCCCCATGTCTTGAAAACCACTTATTTTGTCAATAAAAACTTTTTTCTAACATTTAAAAATGCTAATCAGCAAACCCTCTGGTACAGATTTAGATAGCCGATGTGTAGTAGGTGTCTTTGGACTGTGGATTTCCGATTCAGGTTTTTCTAATGTTAACTAACCATCCCAGAGGTGTGCATCCTTCATTAGTGTATTTCAAATGGAAACCCACCTCTTCTACAGTACAGATTAAAAACAAGCTATCTATACTGAAGTACTTTGTTATGGACTGAATTGTGTCCCCCCCCCCAAATTCGTAGGTTGAAACCCTAACCCCCACTGCAACTGTTTTTAGAGATAGGGACTTTAGGGAGATAATCAAGGTTAAAGAGGTCATAAGGGTGGGGCCCTAATCCTATAGGACTGGTGTCCTTATAAGAAGAGGGAAATTTGGACACAGACACACAGAGAGAAAGGGGAATGCATGTGAAGACACAGGGAGAATGCCATGTGAAGACAATTTCTGACAATTTATTACATGTCTTAATTCCTGTGGGTCAGGAATTCAGAAAAGTCACAGTGGGGACAGCTTGTCTCTGCTCCACAATGTCTGGGGCTTCAGTTAAAAGCCGTGAAGTCAGGGCCTGGAAGATACACTTCCATGGTAGCACACTCACATGGCTGGCATGGTGGTGCTGGCTAGTTGGTTTCTCACCATGTGGATCTCTCCACAATGCTTCTTGAATGTCCTTACAACATGGCGGCTAGCGTCCCCCAGAGCAAGCTACACAAGAGAGCAAGGCAAAAGCTGCAATGCCCAGCTTAGTGATTATAGACAACAATACTGTATTATAAATTTCAAAGTTGCTAAGAGACTAGATCTTAATTGTTCCCACCATAAAAAAAAGAAATGATAATTATGGGATGTGATAGAAGTGTTAGCTAACGCTATGATGGCAATCATATTGCAATACATAAATGTATAAAACCAACATGTGGTACACCTTAAACTTATACAATGTTATATGTCAATTATATCTCAATATAAAAGAATTCTTTAAAGAAAGAAAGTTGCAATATCTTTTATAACCAACCTCAAAAGTCACATGCCAGCACATCTGCAGGAGTCTATAGGTCACAGTAGATTCAGAGTGGATCTAGCCTGATTCAGTGTAGGAGGGGATTGCACAAGGACAGGAATACTAGGCGTGGCTCATTGGGCCCACCTTGGAGACTGGCTTCCACACCTCCCATCACCTCTATATGTGGCTAATGATGCATAATAATGACAAGGACAGAAGGTCAGACATGGCTCTCCTACTCATGGCTTTTGAGAAAGATACCAGCCAAGAAACATTATCTTAAAAGATTCAGGATGTGTCTTCCCCTTCTCATATTCATCCACTAGGGATCTAGACTCATCATCGTTACCATAATAACAATCATCATCTTTGTCACTGTTGTCAGTTACTGAGCATTCAACTATGTGCCAGGCACTGTGTCAGGTGTTCTACAAACATTATCTCCTTTAGTCTTGTCAAAAATCTTGGAAAAGAAAGTATTATTGGGCTTCCCTGGTGGCGCAGTGGTTAAGAATCTGCCTGCCAATGCAGGGGACATGGGTTCGAGCCCTGGTCTGGGAAGATCCCACATGCCGCGGAGCAACTAAGCCCGTGAGCCACAGCTACTGAGCCTGCGCATCTGGAGCCTGTGCTCTGCAACGGGAGAGGCCACGACAGTGAGGCCTGCGCACCACGATGAAGAGTGGCCCCCGCTCGCTGCAACTGGAGAAAGCCCTCACACAGAAATGAAGACCCAAAACAGCCAAAATAAATAAATAAATAAATAAATTTATTTAAAAAAAAAAAAAAAAAAAAAAGTATGATTAGCCCCACTTTACAAATGAAGAAAGTGAGATTGAAAAGGTTAAGAACTTCACACCTAGCTAGTAATGGAACCAGAATTTGAATACGGGGCTCTCTGGGTCTTTGTTTTCTGTCATACTGCCTCCCTGTCTGTATTAGGGTTCTCCTGAGAAACAGAACCAATAGTGTGTGTGTGTGTGTGTGTGTGTGTGTGTGTGTGTGTGTGGAGAGAGAGACAGAGATTTATTTTAAGGAATTGGCTCACATGATTATGCAGACTGACAAGTCCCAAGATCTTTAGTCAGTAAGCTGGAGACCCAGGAGAGCCGATGGTATAGTTCCAGTCTGAACGTCTTCAGGTTCAAAACCCAGGGACAGCCAATGTTTCAGTTGAGTTCAAAAGCAGGAAAAAACAGATGTCCCAGCCAGAAGGCAGCCAGACAGGAGGAGTTCCCCCTTATCCCCAGGAGGGTCAGCCTTTTCGTTCTCTTCAGGCCTTCAACTGATTGGGTAAGGCCCACCCACATTACAGAGGGCAATCTGCTTCACTCAGTCCACCAATTCAAATGTTAATTTCATCCAAAAACACTCTCAGAGACTTCCCTGGTGGTTCAGTGGTTAAGAATCTGCCTTCCAATGCAGGGGAGACAGGTTTGACGCCTGGTCGGGGAACTAAGATCCCACATGCCGCAAGGCAACTAAACCCATGTGCCGCAACTACAGAGCCCACGCACTCTGGAGGCCATACGCCACAACTAGAGAGAAGCCCGTGTACCACAAGGAAGAGCCCATACGCCGCGACGAAAGACCCTGTGTGCCGCAACTAAGACCCAATGCAGCCATAAATAAATAAATAAAAACACTCTCAAAGACACACCCAGAATACTGTTTGACCGAATATCTGGGCTCCCGTGGCCCAGTCAAGTTGACACCTGCAATTAGCTATTACACTGTCCTCCATGAACTCAACTTGCTTATCCTTGCACATTTTTAGTTTGTGAGACCAGTTTTGCTCTTGCTTGGTCTGAATTTTATGCTTTAAGGAGTCCTGCACTCACCCATACATAATTCATGTATTTTCACAATTTTATTGATGTTGATAATATCTCCTCTTAAATTAGGTGGGGGAAAATAGATAGAAGACAGAAGGAGTATTAGGGTATCCTAGTTCTAAATACTTTTTCTTAATAATTTGGGGAAAAATCAATGAAAATACTTTAATAGGAAAAAAATAGGAAAATACTTTAATAGTCTATGACAGTTCTTAAATTATAAAGTACATCAGAATTACCCATGGGCCTGTTAAAACACAGATGGCTGGGCCCCACCCCCAGAGTTTCTGATTCAGTAGGTCTGGGATAGGGCCTGAGAATTTGCATTTCTAACAAGTTCCCATGATCCTGATTCTGCTGGTCCAAGACCACATTTTGAGTAGGAAAATGCTAGGGGGAAAAGTGTGTCCATAATGTGCCCAGAACTGATATGGCACTCGGGGACCTGTGTTTTCTGCTATCTTGGTACACTTCACCATTCTATGCCACCTCACAGTCCCAGATGGCTGCCTGAGCTCCAGCCATCAGGACTAGATTCTAAGCAAATGTTAGAAGGAACAGAGAAAGACCACTCCTTTTAAGGATACTTTCCACTTCCCAGAAGTTGCATGCAAGACTTCCACTTACATTCCACTGACCAGAACTTAGTCATATGGCCACACTTAGCTGCAAAGGAAGCTGGGGAAAAAACTTTTTTTCTCCAGGAGGCTATGTGCTCAGCTAAAATTCTATTACTTTATTACTTATAAATAGCGGGGGTAGGGGGCGGGGAAGAGCTATTTAGGGACAATGAATGGTCTCTGCCATGGGGATCTTGCAGCTTGTTTGAAACACGAAATAATTCGTTCCTATGTCAGCGTGTAACTTGGGCCTACCTTCCCTTCTGAGGCAGCGGCACAGTCCATGCAGCTCAATGAATAGCACTTAGAACCTTGCAAAGCCTAGTGAGTAAGGAATTACCAGTCTGGCCTATGTCACATGTTCTCCCTGCTAACTGCTAGAAGAATGAAGATGGAACTCCAAAGCTAGATACGGGCATTCCCGTGTTCCCTCTCACTGGTTTGGTTAATTGGTTATCCTGTTAACTGGCAGAGGTTTTGGTTTCCTCTGGATCGCTTGCCTTCTGAAATCCGGTAAGGACCAGACGTCAGCAACTTTAGGGGGGAATGTCCTCTGGAGGAAAGACCTGGAACTCCAGCAATGCACATAATTACACACGCTTGGTTCTAGAGAGGACATAGAATAAACAGGCTTTTAACAATCCCCATAGCCGTGCCAGACGACAGAGGTTTTTCTAAGACCCCTCCCCCCACCAAATTCTGGGCTCCAAGGTGGAGGATGAGCCCACAAGATCTTGGCCGCTAAGAGGAAAGGAGGCGTGGGAAAAAAATGCTGCCAGAGTCAAAGCCCAAACAGACATTTTCTTCAATGTTTGACTCAGTGGTTTAATTTTTAAATGCAGCTCTGGTTGATAAAACTGAGATGCAAAAAGAAACTGTTGTTCCCTGATTAACCCTTCTAGCCACTGGGTGCCACTATTGATTTGTTTGGTTAACCAAACTGTAAAAAAACACCTTACTATGGGGGGGGCGGGGAAATTCTCAGTGTAGATTACTTTTGTAAAGCAGGAAGTGAAAGCTGGACCAAAAAAAAAAGTCTGTATGTGTATATATATATTTCCTTAGATGTATGTTGGTTATTTTTTTCTCCTGACTTCCTCTCACCAGACAACAACATACTTTTATTTCTCTGTAGTATCTCCTCCTTGATCTCATGATGAATTTCAGAGTAACGCTTGAAGTATTGCTTCAAAAATTATATTTTGTTTCCTAAAGTCCCTTACCGCTCTCAGAAAAAGAAACATGTACAAACTCTACTGCTTCATGATGTTTGAAATCATTTATACATGTCATCATCATCAATAACAAATGTTTATAAAGTACCTACTATGTGCCTGAGGCTGGGGAATAGAAAAACCAAGAGGTTCCTGCCAGCAAGGGGTTATACTCTCTCTATTCATGGAAATATGACATACAGTCAAGAATATAAAGGTAGGGACTTCCCTGGAGGTCCAGTGGTTAAGACTCCACGCTTCCACTACAGGGGGCACAGGTTCGATCCCTGGTTGGGGAACTAACATCCTGCATGCTGCCTGGCAAGGCAAAAAACAAAAACAAAAACAAAAGAATATAAAGGCAAATAGGTAGGTAGGTAGGTAGGTATTTGTGGCCAAAACTACAGGTTGCTTATCCAAGGGTCCATTCTCTCCTTCTATGCCCTCAAGGTCACTGCATCTTCCTCGACGGCCAAGCCCAAATTTTGTTCTGGTGTTCATCCTGCAGTGTGGTCAGGGAAGGGGACCCCCTCACATTTCTAGGGGGTGAGTTATGCTCGATCCAAGCGAACCATGATGACCTCATATTCTTTACCAAAGATTGGTGGAGCACGGCCTTGTGACCCAGTCCTAGACAATGAGACTGGAAGTAAAATGCACTACCCACAGAAAAGGAGGTGTCAGTTTCTTTAAACTGAACCTGTGATGTCTGGAATTGCTTTAGTCGTCTTTACACCATGAGGATCGTCACCTCCAACAAGCCGAGGGTAGTGGAGCAGAGAGATGCTATCCCCGCCCCCAGCCCACCCCCCGAAGTGAACCTGCCTCAGGAGTTCTCTTGTGAGACACAGTCCCGTTTTGTGAAGCCACTCTTAGCTGGGTCTTCCGTTCGTCGCAGCTGAAGGCACCCTGTCCGAAGCAGTGGCCACGTATGCTGGTTGCTTCACATACGTTAGCTCACTGCTGTCCATCTGCCTGCGAGGAAGACATTATCAAGCCCATTTTAGGGATGAAGCAATGGAGTCTGAGAGGTTAATACCACATCCAACGTCACACTGGTGGAGCCCTATTTTACGCACAATCAGTGCTCAATAAAGGTTCGATGGCGGGGGGATCCATGGCCCAGCATGGGGTGCAGCTGAGTGGCTGAAGGGCACAGCCACTTGGTGGCCGGGAAACACAATCCTCTGTGGGACGCACCCTGTCCCAACCTTCAGACAATTCCTAGACCCTCCAGCCTAAGCATCTCCCAATTCAAACCAAACAACAGTTTTCTGGGTTTCACTGAAAAGCCTCTAATCGAAATCCAGGGTGAAGACTATCCTTCTGACCTGGAAGTCCTTCCTAAGATCTGACCTCAGACTCCCCCGTGGGAGAGCACAAGACAGCCCTGCCCTCTTCCTTCGCTTTAGCAGGAAGGAGAAACTGTGGCCTTGGATTCAGCACCCCGCCCTCCAGGCAGAGCCGTGACTGTGAAAAGAAATCTCTTTGGAGACAAAGACTGCCGGCTCCCTGCGGCTGTCAGCACCGAAAGTCCGAGAGCTCCGTTTCCAGCGTCCTTCACGCTCCTTAGCCAAATGGAAAGCCCGCACAGCAAAGCGATGCTTATGCTTTCCTTTCTTTTGTTCAGCGTCCATTACAGGACGGCGATGACTGCTCAGCGGGCACATTTCTCTCTGGCTCGCCACCCAGCTCCGAAGCTGGGACTCGAGGGCTGTCCTTCACCCGGCGCCACACCGCAGCCCATCCCAGCCAGCTTCCCGAGGGCGGTGTTCTAGGTGAGGAAAATTGCTCCCGAGATTGCTTAAGGCCCCTGGGGAAATGACAAGGAGAAATTAATCTTCCATTGCTAATCTTCCTACACGGCTGGATCAGAACTGTTGCCTGCAGGAGATCGTCGCCTGGCTCCCGCGGGGCCCCGGATCCGTCCACACTGCCGATGGGCAGAGGGCAAGGCAGAGGAGGTCAGAAGGAGGCCCGGGGTGTGGTTGTCACACACCTTGCCCTGTGTCCCCGTGCCAGAATTCTCCACCAGTTTGAACCCAATCACTGATATGTGACCTTGATTGTCTGCCTACACTTAACCCTCCAGGTGCACAGGATCTGGACCCCGTTCCAGCAGCCCACCCCCTTCACACTCCAAGGCCTGGACCTGGGCCAGGCCCTCTGCCTGGAGTCCTTATTTATCACAGGTGTAATGACTTTCACGTCCTTGTCCCTGGCAGACCATGAGGACAGGTGCCTTATCTGTCTAATTTGCCACTGTACCTCCAGCACCTAACACGGCGCCTGGTATGTACTGAATACTCATAAATAGGTGTTGGGTGAAGGAAGCTGTTCCTGGAGCTTAGAATGTGCAAAGCACTGCCTTGGGCACTGTGAATGAACACATAACTTTCATCATCATCATCATCATCACGGCTAATTCACTTAACTTGCACCAATGACCCCAAGGATTAGGTACAATTATTCTCTCCATTTTACGGAGGAAGAAACTGAGGCACACACAGGTTAAGTATCTTGCTCGATGCAGGTCATCCATTCCAGAACATATGTTCGTGGACCCCTATGCTATCATGCCTCCTGAACCACAGGCCCTCTTGGGAGGCTCCAGACGCCTCCAACTAGACTGTGCCCCGTTTTAGGACAGGACAGGCCTTCCATCTCCTTGGTATTTTCCCCTAGCCTGGAGCAATCCAGGCTCTCAGTTAGTACCAGTGAACAACTGTACACGATTCAGTCAAAAGAAATCACAAGCCTAGTTTTCACGGGCTTGCTTTCTAAGACAAAATGGGACAGAAAGTAAAGAAGAAATGTAAATTACAGGGGAATCAGGGAATTGTCCCCCTAATTGGATAGATTCTTATCCTTTTGCTTCAGAGCTTGCTCTCTCTGTAAATCTGAAGTAAGAAAGGAGGAAACAGAGGCTGGAAGGTGAGTGACGCAGGTCAGAGACTTGCCTGTGGTCTCCGAGGCCACCTGCATTCCTCAACCTTTAAGTCTGAGAATTCCCAAGAGGGGCCTTGTCCATCCCGCTTGGGAGAAGCCGTGGAATTTGGAGAGGGGCAAGAACAGGACTGGGAGCTGGCAGGGCAGGGGCGGCTGTCCTGCTCCAACATTTGCCAGCCTGCTGCAGAGCAGCTTGACTCACTGGCTCCACGACTTGAAAATCTAGGTTGCAGCCACCACTGACCTTGACACCCTGAGCAACTGTTATCAGTTAGGTCTGCATTAGGGTGCAAGTAACCAAGCACTCCGTGAACGGCATCCTCAACAAACCCGCGGGTTATTTTCCTTACAAAAGAAGAAGTCTAGAATTAGCTGCCTATAGATGTGAGTTCAGTGACTTAATACATAAGGGACATCAGCGTTCCTGTTATCCTCTTGGCCTTTCCTTCTGGTCTCAAGACAGCTGCGGCAGCTCTAAAAGCGTGTTCATGGTCAAGGCAGGAAGGTGGGGGAGGTATTCCAGCACCAAAAATATCTGTTCCTTTTATAAAGAAGTGAAAGCTTTCCAAGAAAGTTTCCAAAAGACTTTGGCTTATGAGCCAATACCTGGCAGTGGGTCACGTGGCCACCTATAATTGTGATGGGAGCCGGGAGAGGGAGCTTTCAGCCCTTTCACCTTACATATCGGGGAAGGGGGTCGGGAATGGAGAGTTGGCTGAGGTTCCCCCCAAAGCAGAGCCTGAGATGAGAATTTGGGTGCAGGTCGCTTATTTGGAAGGTGACCCCGGGAAGCATGGTGAGGGAGTGGGGAGGTGAGATAAAGAGGACAGCCCATTCAGGGGGTGTTGATGAGTAAGTTACCACTGAGGGCGGCTGCTCCACCCCACCCGGGACCCCCTGAGAGGCCACGTGGGGCACACATCAGAACACGTCCCCCATTCCAAACACCCAACTTGGGGTAGCAAGGTTGAGAATTTCCCCAGGACGCTGACTCCGTGGCATTTCCAGGTTGCATGCTTCCAGCAAGATCCCTGATGCCAAAGAAAGTCCATAGGCTGAGAAGAAAAGAGAGACGAGCCCTGCAGGCTTTCTAGAAACAGCTCAGCGCAGCTGCAGGTGAACTCAGAGGCGGGCTGAGGGGATGCGGAGATGGGCATCAATAGGGTCGGCTCCAGCCGCCGACACTTACTGCCAGAGTGACTCATTGGTATCCCCTGCTGTCCCTCCTTGACTGCACACCTCAGGGCCCAGGGCTTGGTGACCGTGCCAGGGGCCCTCCCTTCAGCCCTCTCCCTGCTGGGTCCTTCTCTATATCCATCCTCTCCCCTCTACCACCTACCCTCAGATTGGCCCTTTGGTACTCCAGAAAGAGTGTGATGAACTTACACCAATATTGTAACAATATCTCAATAACAATAGTGTATATAAGGCCCCTTAGAGTTCACCATGAACCTTTACACGCATTATACTGTTTAAAACTCACAACGTTGCCTAGCAAGGAATCTGAGACTCAGAGAAGTTAAGAAATTTGCCCAGGGATACTCAGCTAATACACTGACCAAACTGGGTACCTTCTAAACGCTAATACTCCAAATATCAAGCTATTCCTACCTTCCCACAATGCCTTGTTTTCCTGTCATGAGTAGGCGCTCAATAAATATTTGTGTTGAATGGACTTTTGCACCAAAAAAATAATTGCTAATTGTGGGAACTGTAGACATCAGAGTCCGTTCGGAAACGTGTTCCAGAATAAAATCCAAACTACTAATCTTAGCCAACATGGCCCCGCATGGTCTGGTAGTTACCCGCCTTTCCTTTCATCTCATCTCTCTCCTCCTGTCTACCTGCCCTCACTTCCACAGGTCACATCCTTCACTAATTACACTCCTGTACCTTGAATAGGCCATGCTCTTTCCTGCCTCTGAGCCTCTGTTTTTGCTGTTCCCTCTGCCTAAAATACTCTTCCCCTGGTTCTATCATTGCTGACTCTGACTCACCCTGAAGCTCTCAGGTTAAATGCTGCCTCTGTTGTCAAGATAGGAGTTCTCCTGAAAAACCCATTCTTTTCTCCCTTGATAAAAAAAAAAAAACTTCCAATTTTTCACTGAACCCATGGTTTGACAGAATAAGGTCTACATTTCCCAGTTAGATGTGGCCATGTGACAAAGTTCTGGCCAATAAGGGGTAAAATGAAACGGTGGATACAATTTACAATAAATGTCCTTAATGTGGAGTCTGCCCTCAGAAGAGTAGCTGCCTCTTCCCTGCAGGCTGGAATGGGCACCAGAAGGCTGGGGCTCAAGCAGAGGAGACCAGGGATGGTTGGAAGCTACACGGAGAAGCCTCACATCCAACGTGGTGCCGGAGCCACAGGGCAGCTACGGCCCAGGAGGCCTGGAGGCCAACAGTGTTCTCCAGCATGAGGAAATAGAGCTGTATAAATGTTTCCATCCCCAAGATGGGCACAGACATGGCTGTGAGGCTGGAACACCAAGAGGCCTCTGGGTAGCGGTGAGGGAACTAGAGTGGACTTAATGAACCAGAGATGGTGGCAGCTCTAAAAAGATCAGCAGCCAATGCATGGAGAAGAGAGGGTGTAGCAGACCGTATTTTGAGAGTGTCCTCTACAACATTTATGAATTCACATGCTCTTCTAGTATGTGCCATTTCCCCCCTCAAGAGGTGGAGTCTTCCTCTCCACCTCTTGAAGTTCAGCGGGCTTTTGTGACCACCTTGACAAACGGAATGTGACAAAGTGATACCCCACGATTTTTAAGGACTAGGTCATGAAAGGCAAATTGGCACACCCCTCCCCTCTCTCTTCATTTACCCTTAGAACCCAGCTGCCATGCTGTGAGGAAACCCAGACCACAGGCAGAGGCCATGTGTAGGTGTTCCATCTGACAGCCCCAGATGAGGTCCCAGATGACACCAAGCAGCCACTGTCTGAGGGGGCCTTGGAGAGATTCCAACCCCCAGCCTTCGAGCTACCCCAGCTGACACCAAATATCTGTGAAGCCCTGCTCAAATTGCAGATTTTACAGGAAAAATAAATATTGTGTTTGTTGTAAGTTTTGGAGTGGTTTCGTATGCAGCTGGAGATGAGTAACACAATTGGGCAGAAGTCAACGAATACCAGTGGTGGCCTGTGGGCCCCTTCCTCAGGCCGGGACCAGGGGTCAGCCCTTGATTACCCCTGGGAGAAGGGAAGGAGGACGTGAGGATGAGGGAGTGCTGCATTTACCCGGAGAGGGGCTACCTTTAAACAGGAAGTGCTGAGCTGGGTTGAATTGGCACGCTGACAGTATTCACCAACAGTGGAAACGAGAGCTCAAGAGCGAAGGTAATTCTAGTTAATGCTGACGCTTGGGCTTCCCTGGTGGCGCAGTGGTTAAGTATCCGCCTGCATTGACAGGGGAAACGGGTTCTATCCCTGGTCCGTGAAGATCCCACATGCCGTGGAGCAACTAAGCCCGTGCGCCACAACTACTGAGCCTGCGCTCTAGAGCCCGTGAGCCACAACTACTGAGCCCGCGCGCCTAGAGCCCGTGCTCCACAAGAGAAGCCACTGCAATGAGAGGTCCGCACACCGCAACGAAGAGTAACCCCTGCTCGCCGCAACTAGAGAAAGCCCGCGCACAGCAACAAAGACCCAACGCAGCCAAAAATAAATAAATAAATAATTTTTTAAAAAATACATAAATAAAAAATTCTGGCATTTTATTACCAATAAAGCAGAATTCCTTCACCCTGCCCTGCCCTGCCCTGCCCTCCACTCCTCTCCCACCCTTACCCTCCCCACACTAGTATGGATGCTTGTTTTTAAAAACTCATGTTAATAAAAATTTAGAGGCTGCAAAAAAAAAAAATAAGAAAAGAAAAAAGAAAAAGGAAAATAAAGAGCATTAGTGTCTGCACACCAGACTTTGTGACCAAGCAAAAATTCCTACCCACTTTACAATTTGGGGCTGGATGCTTCCAACCACAACTCTGATTCTAGCCCCCGAGCAGACATTAAATTCACACATACAAAGACTCAGGCAGCACTGTCCCTTCCAGCAGGCAATCGTGAATCAGCGGTATCAAGTCATGGTTCCTGGAACCAAGTGGGTCTCTGCTAAGTTCATTCCTCTACCATCCCAGCCCACCTGAGGCTTCTGGCAACGGGAGAGATGGGGAAAGATTTGTGCTGGGTGGAGAGCCCCATCCCAGCTCCATTCTTGGTGGCGGTAGGGAGCACTCATGGCCAAGCTGCAGCCCCACCTGCTTGCAGCCCCTCTTCTTGGCCTCTGCACAGAGGGCCACATGCTGGCCCAGTGGTTTTGTGGACAATCCAAGCAGAAGGCAGCGGGATGGGCCAGATGTGCCTCCAGGCATCCCCCACCTTCCAATGACGAGACAGACGTTTTATGACTCAATAGTTTGGGGAAGGCAATCTTGCTGCAAGTACGCCTATGGTAATATCTACAACTTAAGTTTTTAAAAAATATATCTTTTTTACTTTGAGATACCTGAAACAGCTCTCTGTCCCCAAACATGCCTTTGGAACTCTTTGGCTTCCTCTGTGTACTAGCTGAGCAGCACCGTATTTTTTCTTCCTCCCACAAAGTAGGTGCATATTCTCCTGAATAACACATGGTTGCCATTAACGCTCGTGATGTTTGGGGTCTGGTGTAAACCCACATTTTATCCATTGAACTATTTCTTTTTTCCAAAATAGTGAAAAGAAGTACAAAACACAAAAGCAATTACATGTCTTAACTTTCCATCTCTGTCAAGCTGTGATTAAAAGTGGAAAATAATACTAGCACTTAGGTTTCTTTCTGGAAAGGCAAGAAGAAAAGGCAATTTGTTGTGATGGTTGTTTTTTAAATGCCATAAACTAGCAGTGAAGAGGAGTGGAGAGAATGATGGGGGTGCCTGAGAGCACAGGAGCTAAAACGAAAGGCCTTTTTCGTGAGGGATGAGGGTTTGGTGAGCACCCAGGTCCTAGAGCAATGGGAGATGTTCCCCATCATGTAGCTTGGGATTGTCGTTTAGCCTCTGATGGCTCATTCTGCGCTGGTAGAGTCCAAGAGAGATTCACTCTTGATCTCATGATTTATAATAAGAAATACAGATTTGGTCTGGTCCCTTTCTGGCACAGAGCTCCTAAAACCCTTGGAATTTCTTAAGTGCTGAGAGTGATAAAAGGTGTCTTTTGTTATGTTAATGACTTTTGGACACCTCGTTAAGGATGGGAGCTGGTCACCAGAGGAACCAACGCTGTGATTAGCAGGTTGGAACTTTCATTCCCACCCCCTGATCTCCTGGGAGGGAAGAGGGGCTGGAGGTTGAATCAGTCGTTGATGGCCACTGATTTAATCAATCGTGCCTGCGTAATGAAGCCTCCATAAACACCCAAAAAGACAGGGTTTCGAGAGCTTCCAGGTTGGTGAACACGTGGAGACATGGAGGGAGTGGTGAGCCAAAGAGAGGGCATGGAAGCTCTGTGCCCTTTCCCCAGACCTTGCCCTATGCCTCTCTTCCATCTGCCTGCTCCTGAGTTATATCCTTTTATCATAAACCAGTGATCTAGTGAGTAAAATGTTTCTCTGAGTCCTGTGAGCTGCTCTAGCAAATTAATCGAACCCAAGAAGGAGGTCGTGGGAACCTCTGATTTATAGCCAGTAGGTCAGAGGCACAGGTGACAACCTGAACTTGCAATTGGCATCTGAGGCAGAGGGCAGTCTTGTGGGATTGAGCCCTTAACCTGTGGGATCTGACGCTGTCTCCAGGTAGATGGTGTCAGAATTGAGTTGAACTGTAGGACACCCAGCTGGTGTCCCAGGCACTGCTTGTTGTTGGAGCAGGTGGGGGGGGGGGACCCCTCTCCCTCCATGCATTGGAATTGGAATCTGGACACTTTCACTCACCAATAGTCTATACCAATGAGGAGGACGAACTGGCTCCTGGTTCACCAGCCAAGCCTGTATGATCTCCCCTGGATTCCCTGAAGATTTTTTAAAACAAGTTTGGAGAGGTCCTCCCACGGCCATTTAGCTCTACTCTACCTACTTTCATCTGTCCTGATTTGGATCTGTTGCCCTGGCCACAGTTTAGGCCTTCTGAGGTCTCCCACATGCCCATGATCCTTGGGAAGGTGGTAAAGGAACATCCTGGTAAAAGTAAAGAGGCTTATATAATTCTGTATCACACAGGACTGCATTCAGCTGCCCATAAGAGAAACTCAACAACTGTGGTTGTTGGCTTAATGGTAAAGGCACTGATTTATCTCAGGCAGTAAGAAGTTGGAGTAATAGAGTCCAGGTCTGGAAGGGTGGCCCACGAAGGCCAAGAAGAAGCCTGTCTGTCTCCCCCTCCTCGGAACGTGGCAATGACGGGTGCATCTCCAGCCCCAGCCCCTCACTCCAGCCAAAGGAGAAAGCAGTGGAAGAGGCAATGATAGCTGACTTCTGACTGTGTCCCACTGGCTGGAATGGAGTCACACGGCCACCTCTCTTGCACAGATGTCTGGGAAAGCGTGTTATTCAATGTAGAGCCTTGCTCTAAAGGACTGTCAGCAAGAGGAGAGTTGAAATGGGTGTTTAGGGACCCCACAACCTACCATACCTGCCCTGGTCTCTTTTGGACTGATGGTTTCTTTCTGTCTTTCTTTTTTAAATGAGATGTAATTGACATATAACAGTATATTAGTTTCAGGTACACAACATAATGATTCCATATTTGTATATATTACGAAATGATCAGTACAATGTAAGTCTAGTTAACATTCATTACCATACATAGTTACACAATTTTTTTTGTGATGAAAACTTTTAAGATCTATTCTCTTAGCAACTTTCAAATACTGCAATGCACTATTATTAACTATTATTAATGTAGAGCATAGTCACCATGCTGTACATTACATTCCTATGACTTACTTATTTTATAGCTGGAAGTTTGTACTTTTTGAGCCCCTTCACCCATTTCACCCACACCCCCATCCCCTGCCTCTGGCAACCACCAATCTGTTCTCTATGAATTTTGTTTGGTTTTGTTTTGTTTTTTAGATTCCACATATAAGTGAGATCATACAGTATTTGTCTTTCTCTGTCTGACTTATCTTACTTAGCACAATGCCCTCAAGGTCCATTCATGTTGTCACAAATGGCAAGATTTCCTTCTTTTTTTTAATAGCTGAATAATATTCATATATATATATGCCGCACCTTCTTTAATGATGGTGTAGTTTCTGTCTACACTTTGCTTCAGCCAACAGGCTGGACCATGTGCAATTCAGAAATAGATCCTAACCAAACTCCTCAGGGTGTTTCTTAAGTCTTATTTTACTACTGACATAGGGTTAAAAAACAAAAAGGTCGTGTTCGTTTTGTTGTTTGAGGGGCAGTAGTAGGAGGGAAGTATCCTATCAAATATAGAGGGGCTGAGAAACACTTATACAGAATCTCCACACCTCTGCCAATCTCAATTCTCATAGTAAGACTATTCAGCATCCAAAGAATTGCTGAGCTAATTAACCTGTAGAGTAGTAAAAACTGCTTTCCATGATAAGACATAGAAATCCCCATGGAAACTGGTTTACATACTAATTGGGGAATGTACTGGTTCACATAACCTTAAAGTCCAGAGTTAGATCTGGCTTCAGGAAAGCCCTGACCCAGCAGCATCATGATATCTCCAGGGGCCTAGTACCCCCGCCCCCATTTCACTGTTCTACCTTCCAAGGCACAGGTTTCTTCCTTAGGTTTGCTCCCCAAGGCAGACACTATTGATGCCCCATTCCTTACACCCTTGGCCTGCCTGAGTTCGCAGGCAGCTATGTGAGACAATTCACTGTACTCTGACAACTTCCTTCCTCCAGCATCCACATATCTTTGATGCTCTGCCTGGATACCTTCTCCTGCAACAGGGGAACTGATGCTACTGCAGGCTGGGAATTGATACTGGGGAGACACCGCCTTTCTCCGCAGCTACATATGTGGCTTGCGTTATATTTCTATTGGACAGTGTTGCTATAGATTCTGTGCAAAGTACAGCCTGTGCACCAAATCTGGCCCACTACCTGTTTTTATAAATAAAGTTTTATTGGAACCCAGCCACACCCATTTGCTTATATATCGTCTGTGGTTGCTTTGGCTGCAAGGGCAGAGTTGAGTATTCACAACAGAAACTGTCTGGCCTGCAAAGCCTGAAATTTTTCTTCTCTGGCCTGTTACAGAAAAAGTTTGCCGATCCCTGATAGAGAATATTGACCCTAAGGATATTTCTAGGCTGCAAAAATATTACTGGCTTTCAGGAAAGAAGAAAGGTTTGGTTATTTTTGGAATATATGAAAAATACATATTTAATAGGTGTGTGTGCACATCACGTGTGACTGGTGTGTATGTGTGTGTATTTTGGGGTGGAAAAGGGAAGACAGAAGCCATGTGGAAATTAATGCAGACAGCAATGTGGACACTTCAGCAGAACACTGAAGTCCCTGCTTCCAAGTGATGACTGACCTGACGTAAATTTTGACTAAAATGAAAAGTGTTTCTAACACACTCTTAACAACTTGCCAGAGAAGTATTAAAAAAAATTCTTATTAGGCTCCGGGTGGCAAAGTAACTTGCTCAAAGTCACACAGCTTGTGGTCTCCGATCTTCTTTTAAAGGAAACTATCTTAAACCTCCCCTTCCCCCCCAGAAAAAGGTTACCAAATAAAGGTGACAAAATATAGCTATTATTTCAGTCTGCCCAGAACACATTCTCATACCCCTTCTTCTGATACCACCACTACCACCTTTGATGAATCACTCTAGCCCTAGGCGTCTGGTATGTGGCCGTAATAACATCCCTGCCTACTCCCCCAGGAATGAACACATAAACTAGGCTAGAGCTACTCTACTTCCTCCTGGACAGAGCAGTTGGCTCAAGAGGTAGGCATGTGACCCAAGCCTGGCCAATTGGAGACCTTTCCCAGAATTTTCTAAAGAGTGGTAGCTGTAAGAGTGTAATCCTGGGCTCTTTATTCCACTTACAATCGCTATGGAACAAATTATGTCAAAGCATAGTGGCATAAAAGAACCATTTATCATGCTCACAGATTCTGTGGATCAGGAATTTTGACAGGGCACCATGGGGAGGACTTGTTCCTGTTCCCCAATATCTGGGGCCTCAACAGGAAGGACTCAATGGCTGGGGGCCAGAGTCATGTGGAGTCATCTTCACTCACATGTGGTGGCTGATGCTGGCTGTTAGATGGGACTTCAGCTGGGGCTCTTGGCCAGAACACTTTCACGTGGCTTCTCCATGTAGTTTGGGCTTCCTGACAGCATGGCAGCCTCAGACTTCTGCCATGGCAGCTCAGGACTCCAAAGGCAATGTTCTAGCAAACAAGGCAGAAGCTGTATCGTCTTTTATGACCTAGCCTAGAAGTCACATAGTGTCATTTCCACTGTAGTCACAAGCCCACCCATATTCAAAGGCAGAAAACACAGGCCCTACCTCTCAATGGGAGGAATGTCAAAGTCACACCGTAAGATGAGCAGCTGGGATGGGAGATATTGTTGTCGTCACTTTTGGAAAATATAATCTGTCATTCTCTTGGTAGTCATTTTCTCTGCAAAAACAAGGCCAAGTGCCTCAGTGAGGGACCATGGAAAGAGGATCTGGCAGGTGAGGCCCTGGTTCCTAGAATCACTCTGTAGACTTTAGAAACTACCCCAGTCATCTGACCCCAAAGATTTCCTTTTTGCTTAAAAAAACTTTAAATGGGTTTCTAACACTTGCAACCATGAGTCTGGCTGATAAAATAAGTAATTATTGATTTTGAAACTGAGAGAAGATTTCATTCATTCACCAAATATACATAAATATGTACACATGGTAATCTGCTAAGTACTGTGGGGGAAGACAACACCATGAGTAAGACACAGCCCTGAGTCACCCACAAGGGGTTTACAGGCTGTATTAGCTCAGGTTGCCATAACAGAATACCACAGACTGGGTGGCTTAAACAAGAGAAATTTATTGTCTCACAGTTCTGGAAGCTGGTAGCCCAAGATCAGGGTGTCGGCAGGTTTGGTTTCTTCTGAGGCCTCTCTCCTTGGCTTACAGACGGTCGCCTTCTGGCTGTGTCCTCACATGGCCTTTCCTCTATGTGTCTAAATTTCCTTCTCTTATAAGGACACCAGCCAGTTTGGATTAGGGCTCCCTTAATGGCCTCATTTCAACTTAATCACCTCTTTAAAGGCAATATTTCCCAATGCAGTCACATTCTGAGGGATTGCGGGGTCAGGCTGCAACATATGAATTTTGGGGGGACACAATTCAGTCCGTAACACAGGCTTTTAGGGATGATAATTATGAGACTGTAGTATTGTTCAGCCCCCTCCCTCTTGGGTTGTTGTGCTCCCCTGCTCCACCGACCTTGGGCTTGACCCTGTGACTTGCTTTAGTCAATGGAATGTGAGCAGGTATGATGCCAGCAAAGGCTTCAAAGGTGCTTGTGTTGTTTGGCCTGCCTTTTGCTCTCTGGTGATCTGCCATAAAACGAGGATGCTCCAGGAAGCTGCTGGGCCAAGGAGGATGAGGAGACATGTGGAACAGGCCTGGACCCAAGCTATAGAGTACAGCCAAACTCAACTGAGATCATCAGAACCCCAGCCCCCGACCCCTACCCCATGAACAGGAAATAAACATTTTAAGCTGCTGAGTTTGGGTGTGCTTAAAACTTTTGTTACACAGCATGATTGCAGCAATAGCTGACTAATGTGATAAGTAATAAAGTAAATTACTGTGCCATGTAGACAAAAAGCTTTTCCTCTATGCTGAATTTTATTTTACCAAAGATTTCGAATAGACAGAACTCCTTTTTTTTCTAATGGTTAAACAGATGGGGGCTTCCCTGGTGGTGCAGTGGTTGAGAATCTGCCTGCTAATGCAGGGGACACGGGTTCGAGCCCTGGTCTGGGAAGATCCCACATGCCACGGAGCAACTAGGCCCGTGAGCCACAACTACTGAGCCTGCGCGTCTGGAGCCTGTGCTCCGCAACAAGAGAGGCCACAATAGTGAGAGGCCTGTGCACCGCGATGAAGAGTGGCCCCCGCTTGCCACAACTAGAGAAAGCCCTAGCACAGAAACGAAGACCCAACATAGCAATCAATCAATCAATTAATCAATCAATAAATAAATCTTAAAAAAAAAAAAAACAGACGAGCCATAAATTATTTTGAAAATCTAACGTACTTGACATGGAGGAGATTTTTCCAAACACACTGCATACGTTTTTACTTTCAAGAGGATTATTACTATTTCGTTGAGTGTCAGCAAGGCACTAAGTGCTGACCTGGGATTCCAGGAAGCACAGTTCATGCCCAGAAACCTCAATACTGGAGTCACCTAAGGACCATCAGACAGATGAGGTCATAAGCTAAGAATTTCTTAAATATGTGAAAGGATTGTGAGTGATTATGTAATTATGCTGGTGATTAAAAGACCAAGTTGGCATACCTTCAGTCTCAGGTATGGCTCCCTACATAGTTCCAAATTGAAATTTCTCAAAGCTTGCACGGCCTTGGTATGTCCAGTTTCTTATTTCTAATCCTAGGAATCTGCTCCCAAGGTTGGAGGCTCATCTTACACCTAGTGGGGTCCAAACACTGGAAGCACCATTTATCCATTCTTATTTTCCTGATAACCTGCCAGGATCTAAGATTTATAATCAACTGCATGGGATTTTGAACATTAGTTGAAATGCACTTTATATGGCCTCCGGATCATCTGTTTTATTTCATTTAGGCTCACCCGTTTCCACTGCATCTATAAGCAAAGGTCATGACCTCTTTTGAAAAGGGCTCAACGGAAGGGAAAATAGCAAGTCTACGTGTTGAAGTAAAAGAATTTGGTTCATAAAATAAAACTAAGGCGACAGAAGGCAAAGGGAGTTTCCGCTCTTTGAAAAGGGGCTTTCTCAGCACAAGCTTGGAAAAAAATGTTGATGATTTATGCAAATTAGAGAGGAAATGTGCCCCGAGGGATCTTGGCACAGAAGCTCAAGTCGGAATTCTGGATTCGAGGCTGGCGGTGTCTCTGATTCACTCTGTGACTGGGGCTGAGCCATTGAACCTCTCTGTTTCTAAATACCCTCATCTATAAACGTGGGCTAACAACCCTGTTCTTCCTGCCCCTGAAGGGGAGGCAGTAAAAATGAATGCAATGTCGGGGAATTACTTCTAAGAGCCATCGATTAGAACTACAGCATATGGTCTTAATGAGAGCTTGTTTCTGCCGCAAATTTTTCCCTGCGCCCTATGATCACTCCAGCTAGAGTGCCACAGAAATCAACTTCTCTCTTCAGCTATCTTCACATGCCGCTCTTAAAATCACAGAGGTCTTTAAAACAGAACTCCTGCCTGCTCCGGGTGTGCATTACGAGGCCATGGCTCCTGGCTCTTTTCGACACAGAGCCACGCAGCCCAGATTTTCCGAGATGGTGGTGATTTAAAATATTCTGTCCCATTGTCAGATCATGTGTCGTAACATGTGTCAGATCACGTGTCCTGATCATTGCTTCAGAAAATATGGTCACTCACACCTTCACGGGAAAGGAAGCACCTGCTTGTTGCCTAAAGTCCTCTTTGGAGATGGATGGGAATAAGCAATAAAGCTGTAGGGACCAACTGATTGATTGAGCAGTGGATATATAAATAGTGGAGGGGGAGGGGGGAGAGTGTTAATTTGACTCAATCATTACTATGTGCCAGGGTCAGGTGGGGCGAGTTGTCTGTTTATTAAGTAGCTAAGTTTGTGCTGGGCACTGGGCTAACGACTGCGGTTACAGAAACTGATAGACAACATCCCTGGCCTTGGCAGCTTGCAGTGCAGTGAGGGACAAAGGCAGGTAGCAATTAAGAAGCCAAGGGCGTGCTTTCAGGCTGTCACGAGAGCAAGGACAGTTTGTGGCAACACAGGGAGAGCTTCACAGAGGCGGTGACACCATAGCTGAGTACTGAAGGATGAGCAGAAGCTCGTGGCGGGGCTGGGGGGGGGGGCGCGCGGTGGGGGTGTGTGTGCTAAGAAGGAGCAGGCATTCCAAGCAGGGGGGCCCTGCAAAGACCTAACCGCAAGCTCTGTTGGTGTCCCACCCATGTCCCTCCACCCAACCCGGAAGGCACCTGAAAAGATTTCCCAAATACAATGAGGACTTCCTGAAACCATCAGAGGGAGTTCTCGGGCCTCTGAAGCATGCTCAGCTGGCCACCATATGGGCGAGCAGATCCTAAGTGCTTAGCTTCCCAGAAACAACCCTCAACTAATGCGGAATGAGAGCTGGGGTGTGCTGGAGCAGTGGTACTAGCTCTGGAGAGCCTGACTGTTACATATTCAGAAAATTTGCAAGCCAAGTGTTAAAACATTGGTAGCTTCCAATCAGCCACAGTGGGAATATTTATATCGTGGCCACTGGCAAACACTACAAATTGGGACTTTCTTTGTTCTCCCAGAAAGCTGGTTTACCAGCACACCACTGGATGGGAGTTGGTGGATAAATACTCCAGCTTCCTCACCCCTCACTGGGGCAGTGCTGAGGGGTGTGCTACACAGGATCTCAGAGAGGCACCAGCAGAACTGAGCCCCAGTTGCCCATATCGGTAACCTGCTCACAAACGTACCGTATATCGGCCTTCCTCCCTTCCCTGTCTTGATTCTCATTCCCTCACTGTGCTTCCTGGGATCACCTCTCTTATGGCCCCAAATCCTTGGCTCAGGGTCAGCTTTGGGAGGTACCCAAATTAAAACAGGCATGGAAGCAAGAGCCGTGATTGCGGAGGGCTATTATACCAGGCAGAGGATGTTGAAATTAACCAAGGTGTCTCCGGTCTTGAAAGAATTTAAAGAGGGAAAAGACAGCAAGATCAAGTTTGTATTTGAGGAAGGTCCCCTCCCACTGGGGCCTGTGTGACAGATGGAAACAAAGGGAGCAAGACTGAGGCAGGAGGTTGGTAGTGATGGTTTCGAAACATGAATGTACTTAACACCACTGAACTGTACACTTACAATGGTTAAGATAGTCGGTTTTATGTTATGTGTATTTTACCACAAAAACCATAAAAAAAAAATGGGGGGAAAAATTGAGGTGGGAGAACCAAGAACTAGGTCAGCGGGAGAGTCCAGGGAAGAAATGATAAGAGTGTCAGACACCCATGGGAGGTGCCACCCACAGAGAACACGATGAAGTTGTCCTTGCCACAGCACTGCTTGTGGATCAAACTCTGAGCACAGCCGACGTTGTAGGAGCAGATACCAGAAGAGGAGGACGAGACCCAAAGGAAGATTGTATCAAGGAAGACAGGGTAAAGGGAATGTCAAGAAGGAAGTGTCACCAGGGTCACAGGCCAAAGAGAAGTGGTTG
Organism: Balaenoptera musculus; assembly: GCF_009873245.2. Taxonomy (NCBI): domain Eukaryota; kingdom Metazoa; phylum Chordata; class Mammalia; order Artiodactyla; family Balaenopteridae; genus Balaenoptera; species Balaenoptera musculus. The sequence continues at coordinate 35,078,538 of NC_045806.1, read as the reverse complement.
TGAGGATTAAATAGGTAAGGGTTTAGTAGCTGATACAAACTTCTCATTGACTCCTCACCAGAGCCCTACATTAAATTCAGTGACCTTGCTGAACTCCCTTATTAATTCTAATAGTTGGATTGTAGGTTCTTTTGGATTTTCTATGTGCACAAGCATGTCATTTGAGAATAATGACAGTTTCACTTCTTCCTTTCCAATCTGGATGCTTTTTCTTTCTTTTTCTTGCTTTATTGCACTGGCTATGACCTCCAGAATAATAATGAATAGAAAGAGTGATAGCAGACATCCTGTCTAGTTCCTGATCTCAGGGCGGAAGCTTTTAATATTTTATCATTAAATACAGTGTTTGTTGTAAGTTTTGTTTGTACATACTCCTTATCAGATGAAGGAATTTCCATTCTCTTCTAATCTTGCTAAGCGTTTTTACCATGAATGGGTACTGAATTGTATTTCTGTATTTCTCTGGGTGACCCTGGGAAAGTAACTTAAACTGTAAACTGTAAAATGACCTACTGCTTTTGCATTAGATATATCTGGTTTCAAATTCCAGCTGTACCATTTTCTAGCTGTGATTCTGGGCAATTTAATTAAGTTTCCTCATATAGAAAATGGAGACAATTATAACTCCCTCATAGGAATCTGAGATTATTTTTTGTAAGTTCAAGAGCCCAAGAGGCTGGTTTTGAAGCAGGACTAGGATTTAACATCCAGAGCCTATGGAATTAGCTCTCTGCAGAGGCTGATGTTCCCAAGAGCCTTTCCATCTCCTGCCCCTTGCTGAGGATTTCCCAGAATACTTCTGATGATGAATGGGGATGGACCTGAGCTCTTCCAACCATGTCCTTGCACTTTGCCCCCCAGGACTAAGGGAACAAACATATAAGTGGTTGGTCCACTGTGATAGCTAGTCTCCAAAAATGCCCCCACCCATGACCCATGCATCCTGGTATTCACACCCTCATGTAGTCCCCTGCTTTGGAATCTGCGTGAGCTTCTAACTCTCTTGTAATTAGGTGAATCCACAGAAGTGATACCGCATGATGTCCAAGGCTAGGTCAGAAAAGGCTTTCTAGATTCTATCTTGGTCTTTTGGAACTTGGGCCACCATGGAAAAAGTGATACTATCCTAAGACCACCATGCTGGAGAGCCCACAGATAGGAACCACATTCTACAGTCCCAGCTGAGCCCAGCCTTCCAGCCATCCCCACCAAAGCACTACACTTGTGCATGAAGCCAACTTGGACCCTCCAGACCAGCACATCCACCACTGGAGTGCCACTGAGAGCCCCTAGCTGACCCCACATGAAGCAGAAGAATCACCCATCCTAGTCCTGTCCCAATTCCTGGCCCACAAGATAATGAGATACAGTAACATGGTTGTTATTTTGAACCACACATTTGGGGGCTGTTCATTGTGCAGCGATAGATAACTGGAATATCTACCTTATGTGTTTAGTCTTTAGTCATGGAAATATGCTAAGCAAACCTGTCTAGTGCTCAAACCTATGACATCCATCTTGTTTGACCCTATTCTAACCACTTAAGTTAACCAGATTCAAGTATGCAGTATTTAAGTACTGAGAAAACAGTCAGAGAAGGAAGTTGTTTCACTCAAAATTCTCTACATGCCTTTGTGTCTTAAATCCTTCTATTAACAAGAAGGGGTGTAAACAGATAATCCTTACAGCAACTTACAACGTTGGTACCATTAGGTCCAGCCATTTTTTTAAGGTTGAAGAAACGAAGCCTCAGAGAGAAAAACTAACCTGCCCAGGGACTTCCCTAGTGGTCCAGCGGGTAAGACTCCGTGCTCCCAATGCAGGGGGCCCAGGTTCGATCCCTGGTCGGGGAACTAGTGCCCACATGCATGCCGCAACTAAGAGCCCATATGCCACAACTAAGACCTGGTGCAGCCAAAATAAATAAATAAATATTTTTTAAAAAAAACCACTCGCCCAACATCACACATCACACAGCTAGTTAAACGGCAAAGTTGGGACTGAAACCCAATACTATAAACTGCAAACCAAGCTTTTTTTTTTTTTTTTTTTGGTCTGGGTTGGGGCACTTTTAGTTGGTAATCAGGGGAATCCATTCATAGTAGCACAAGGAACAGAAGGGAACTGATGAGAAGAACTCAGGAGCAGTACAGGCAGGCCCCCACAGGGGGCAGGAGCCGGGCACTGGACGCCCTTCAGGAACCCATCTTTGCCCTCTCTGGGGCCCTGTGTTTCTGAAGGCACTCTGTTTTTTACCGCATTTCTTTATTATTCTCTGCCTTTCTGCAGACTGGCTTTCCCTGGCCTGGCACCCACAGGCTCGAACGCAATGGCCCCGCAGTCAGGCAGGGCTGACTACATAATTTGTGGGGCCCAGAACAAAACTAAAATGCAGGGCCCCAGCCAGGGGCTGGGACCTCACTCTCCCCTTCCCACACGCCCACTGCCTCCACCCGAGGTACTCGCTGGCCTCCAAGGGATCACGACCTCCATGCTGGGACACATTCGGTGCCTGGATCCTCAGTGGAGGAGAGGGCCCTGCCAAGTGTCCGGCCAAGAGTGCTGCCACCTTGCCCCACCCACAAGGCGCCGTGAGGCTCCCCAACCCTGACCTTCCCAAAGTCAGTACCCAGGGGCAGAGGGTGGTAGCAGCCCAAGGCCAGGGTGGTGTGTGGGAGGCCAAGCAGGGCCAGGGTCACAAGGAGGTGGGGAGCTGGCATCTGAGGACCCATCTCAGGAAGGTAAGCCGGGGCGGAGGGCGGGAGGTGGAACCATGCATGAGCTGAGGCTCCACTGTCCCATTGGACATCACCTACCAAACACAAATTTGAAATAATATTATTCAGAACGTCAAGATGGCGACTGCAGAGCATTAAATCCCAAGGATGGGGCCCATGACACAGGGCAGCGTGACTGCACTGGTCAGGCACCACGCAGTCAGCCCTGCCCTGACTGACCTGACCAGCTTTCTCTCTCCTGATCCCCCATTTCCAGGGGAAAAAAAAAAAAAAAAAAAGAACAGAACTGGCTCAGCTAAGGGCAGATTCCACCTGCACCTACAGCAACATAGAGGCTGCTGGCATTCCAACCCCACGGAGGAGACAGAGGGCAGCTCCCAGAGAACTGGGATGTGAACCAGGAACAGAGCCCAAAAGGTCCCTCTTGAACCCTCTCCTACCACCTACTAAGTGATGTCATACTGTCTGTCTCATACCCTGTGAGTATATGAGCAGAGGTGGCTGGCTGACCACCCCAGTAGCCATCCCCCCCTTCCTTAGTAACCTGAGGCAGCAATGGCCTCAAGCTAAAAGGTACCATTCCTCAGCCTCCCTTGCAGCAAGAAGTGGCCAATGAGACATAAGTAGAAATCACTAGGTGGGACTTCTGAGAAATCTTTATAAAGGAGGCTGACTCAGCTGGATGGGGGTGTCCTTATCTCCCCTTGTCTCTCCCCTTCTTGCTGCTTGAACGATTCAAAGCAGTGGGTGGCATGATCAGATGGAGGAGGCGAGTTTGGGGACGGTGGGTTCCATTGTCCCATGAGGAGTCCTCAAGGATCTGAATTAAGGATGGTCGGATGAGGAAGAGCCCAGGATAGACGTTAAGGAGGTAGGACCTACAGGATTCGACGGTCAGGACCACATCCAGTACCTTTCGTGTGCCAAGCAAAGTAGAATATAAGCTCCGTGACGCAGGGACCGTGTCTCTGTTGCTTACCATTGCATACCCTGGGCCAGCACAGTGCCTGGCACAAAGTGCGTAATCCCTAAGTGTGTTCCAATAGATGAATGAAGAATGAATGAAACTGCTCCAGGAGTCATTTGGGGGCTTGACTCCTAATTGTTCAGGAGCATCCGTCCCCAGGGAGCCCCTTGTACCCATGGAATGATTCCCAAGTACGACTTCTCTTGCTTTGTGCCACCTGTGAGTGCCCGCCATCCCCATGCTCAGACCCAGGCTGGGTTTTTGGGGACCTGGAGGACGAAAGCCATAGGAATGCCACCCTGCTCCGAGCTTTTCCCAACTCTGGCTCTGATGTGGTTTGCAGGCCAAGTTAATGCCCCTGTTTCCACAACATCACTTCCTCTGCAGCGTGAGAAAAGAGGAAGAAAACTCGCTCTGTGACTCTCCTCTTCCCCCAGGGAAAGCACAAAGCTGTTGGAAACAATAAAAGCAGCCCTGTGTAAAGGGGAGACTTTTGTCTGTGCAGTCAGGGGTTGCTGCGCCCGCGACTTCCTGCAGGGGCATTCGGCAGCTTTGCAGATAAATAAATGCTCACATTCAGAATGACCAGCCTAGAACACTTTTATGAGCCTTTTCTCCTCCCCAGGCTGTACACAGATAATAAATCATATTAGCATCCTGAACCTCTGGTTCAGCATCACTTGTCACCAGTTCCCCCTGCACGAGGGGTAAGTGAATTTCGGCAAGACTGTGCTCAGCTACGATCCGGCCACGTAGGATTGAGGCCTGTGGCCTCCTTGGAAATCACTTGATGTTTCCAACCTGGGCTGGCCACAAGCTGAGGTCACAGGGTCCGGCTGGTCACTCCAGACCAGACTGTAAAAGAGGCGGCTGAAACCCCAGCCTTCTAATCAATATTGGGTTGTTACTTAGAAAATAAACGCTTTCATTTCTTGGTTAATTATCATAGGAACATGAGCCAAAATAGACAACTGTCAGAAAGAGAGAAAGACAAAGAAGGAAGGGAGGGAGGATGGGAGGGGTAGAGAGAGAGAGGGAGGACAGACTATATCACTAATCAGAAACAGAGACTAGCCATTTTCCTCCTCCATGTTCTGCCTAATATAGTGACTTACACCACAGAGGCATTCAACAGATGTTGGAGGAATCAAACTGGAAGGCAGAAAGTTTACTTTCAGGTAACCGGAAATGAAATTTGTCCTCATTTCAGGCTGCCCAATTAGTGACACAGAAGGAACAACTGGTTAGGTTTAGAAAACGGGTGGTTGGGGGGGGGGGGAGACGGCGGATGACAATATGGATTACCTGAATATATGAATTTTTAAAAATCGCATCCTCTCTTTGGCTACCGGAAGGAGCAGGACAGCCCAGAGCACCAGCAGCAGCTCTCCAAATGGCAGATATGGTCCCGCTGCCCAGCATCTCGGAGCTGTTGGTTGAGGTAGATGACTGCCTTCCAAGAGATGTGACCTCACAGCTGGTGAGGGCTGGGACTCTGGAACAAGCTGCACAGATGCACGGATCATGGTGTTCCTTATGTGGTCTGTGAATTAAAAGATAACCACTGAGCTGCAAGTCACGCTCCCCCCACGCCAACACCACCACCACCAGCCTGTGGAAGGGAAGCCAACGAGCCATGTTTGGTGGGTGTATACTCCTTTCCTGTGATATGTTCAGAATCACTTCAAATGCAGCTCCAGGCTGCCTGACCCTGAGCAGAAGCCTACGGAGAAGGAACAGGGTAGGGAAAATGGCTGAGATCAAGTAAAAGCTGCTTTGGGTATGTGCCCTAGCAAGTTCAAACGCTGCCAGGCTGATTGGCTGGGGGGAGGGGTGGGAGGTTAATATATTTTTGAATAAGAGTTTCCTGTTATCTGCAAACAGTCACGAAACAGCTAGAGATTTTACTAAGGTAAAACAGCCCTCTTAGAAGGAGCAGTGGTTGGGGCCGTTTTCTCTAAAATCACTTGCCATCAGTGATTCTGTCAATCATTTATTCGGACACCCATTCATTTCACCATTATTTATTAAGGCCTACTGGGTGCCAGTCACAATGCAACGTGGAAAATATGTAGCCCTCAAGTGAACACTAAGTTCTGTAGATGGGTCTGTACTTTTGATTCCAAGGTGAACACTAGCATAATGTTTAACCACCCCGGACTCTGGGACACCTGGGTTCAAATTCCTACTAAGTCATTTAGCTTGCTGGGTGACTGATAGTCAATTAACTGACCTTTCTCTACGCCTCAGTTTCCTGATCCGTAAAGTTCAAGGGCTTGTAAAGTACTCGGCACAGCGCAGAAGTGGGAGTTACTATTACTATTAAGCGCAATCCCTCCACCCCACCCCAGCTCTGATCCGTGCCGCACTCCACCGCTCCGTGGTATTTCGGAGGCTGTCCAGGCCCTCCGCCGCTGGGCCGTGACCCTGGAAATCAGGTCAGGCACCAGTCAAGGCGGCGTGTGCGTGTGCGTGTGTGTGCGCGCGCGCGCGCGCGCGTTGGGGTGGGAGTGGGGGGGGTGGCTTTCTTTGCGCGCGGCTTTCCCCAGGGCCTCTGGACAGTCTAAAAACTCACTTGGGAGGAGAGGAATGAGCGTGAAGTGGCTCTTTCGATCTGAGACACCCCCTCCCGGAGAAATCACCCCCTCCCCCCAGCCCAGCGCGGAGTGAAATCTTAGAAGCCGCCGCTGCCGGGTTTGAACAGAATGCCGGAGTCGGTGGAAGCCGGAGCTGGTCGGCCCGAAGGTCAGCGAGTTGTTTTGAGTTCTCGTACCCGGAAGGGGGGGGGAGGCAAGGAGGAGAGGACGCCGGGGCCCGAGAGACCCCGCGTCAGAGCAGAAATTGTTTGTGCTCCGGAACAGGCAGATAGGCGGAAGCCGCGACGGGGGCGGGTCACGTGCGGCGGTGGCGGCGCAGCTGGCGGGGGAGCCGGGCTGGGACAAGGGCCGGGCCGGGCCGGGCCGGGCGGGGGTGGCACGGGGCGGCGGCTTTCGCAGCCGAGGGTGGAACCGGCGTACTCCGGGCGCTGAGAGCGAGTGGTGCCCCGAGCCCGGGGCGAGGGAGGTGCGCGAGTTATGGAGGGGCTGGGGTGGGAGCCAGCGTGCTCGGAGCTCCGCGTGGTGCCGCACGGGCGGGACGAGGGATTGCTGGGGGGGTGGCACGGGGTACGGAAGCGGGCCCCCCAGGCAAGAGTGGCGATAGCGGGACCGACGCGGAGACTGCGCGGGCGTCTCAACCCCGAGAATGGAGGCGCCGCTCCTGTAGTCGCCGGCCTTGTTGTCTTCTTGCACGCAAATCCCGGAACGACCGGAACCGCCATCCCTGCCTGCGTCCCAGGGGTGCCCCATTACGCGCGGGGAAAGCTGCATCCCGCAGGGCGACTCCGGGCGGGGCAGGCTGCGGAGGTGGCTCCGCGGAGGGTGCGGGCCGGAGTCGTGGTGCACACGACCCACACGCCTCCCCCTCCCCCGGAAGAGCGGGCGAGGGAAGGCGCGGGCCATCTGTGGGGACTCCCCGGGGCTGTGGGAGCGGTGCGGGGACCGCAGAGCGGGAGAGGGTGCTGTAGAGAGACCATTGGCCCTACCTTAAAGACAGGGGTGGCCTCGTGGCCGGGGTTGAGGAATCTGAAGCTTCCCCAAAGTAGCGAGCGCTACTCCGGCGTGGGATGGAAAGAACACAAACTTGGCCATCCGCCAGAGCCCTTGGGGACGCCTGACTTCGGTGCCACCCTCCGAGTGGCCCGAAGTGTCCCTCTCCGCTCCGTAGTCCACGAGGTTGAGGTCCGAGGCCTAGAAAAGTGGGAGGGTGTGGTCAGGCCTCGGACGGGAAACCCACCCAAGTTCCTCTCCGACGCCACGCGAGAAAGGCGCGGAACAGTCGTCTCGCAAAGTTTCCCGCCCCCCTCCCATCGGGGAAGGGCAGCTCTTCCGGCGGTGGGGGCGGGGGAATGGCCTCGGCCCGGGGAGCGGTGCTAGTTTGTTTTCCCGCGACCAGGTCGCAGGAGAGGGGCGCGGGCCGCCGGCGTGTTCGCGTCCCCAGAGTGGCGGCGCTTGGCCCGCTGCGACGTCTGCTCGGAGTCTCGGCAGCGGGAGCTGTGCAGAGTCTGGGACGACGCGAGACGCCATTTGCATCCCCCCCCTCCCTCCTGCAGGTTGGCGGGGGCCGGGGTGTCGCCCGCCGCGGAAGCGTATTCCTGGCAGTGACACTGATTAGATGCTGTGTCGGTACGTGCACAGAATCGGGTGGGCCTTCACCTCTCCTGTGCGCATACACTTTCTGTTGGAAAAGTTGCGGGTTATTCCCCACCCCACCCCCCCTGCGCCGCACAGCTGCTGTCTCCAGGGCGGAATTTGGAGAGCACGTTTGCTCAGCCCGAGGGAGAGAGGATCGCGCCGGCGCTGGGAGGCCGCCGGGCCCAGGCTGCGAAAATCCAGCCCTGGCTTTGCGTCGAGCTGCCGAGTGCGGCGCTTACGCGCGCCCGGCCAGCCGAGGCCTGGTTTCCATCTGCCCCTTTTGCCTCCGTGTTAAGTTCGCCGGGGAAAACCCAATGATCCGTGCAGAGCCCCTCGGAGGAGAACACCTCCCCGCCCCAAGCCCGATTCTGACCGATGGAAAAAATGACAGTATAGGTCAGAACAGGCTGCCCGCGAGTATTAATGCGGCCGTCTCCGTTCCCGGTGCTTGGGGAGGATGGGCGCCAAGCCAGGAAACCGCCGAAGGAGGAGCCTGCCCCTTCCCGGGCTAGAAAACGTGGATTCTTAGAGAGACCAGACAAACATGGGCAGACAGCTGAGAGAACTTAGCCCATCTAAATACAGGTTGTTCATGTATCTTTCAAGCAAGATAAATCTTTTTTAAAAAAATCAAGTAAACGTTGAGTCAGTTATAAATACTGTGAGAACTAGTTGATCTGTAGATGAAACTCCGCTCTCTGCCTGCTATTAAACGTGTGTGCAGGAGGTGCCGGGCTGAGCATGATGTATCTTAGCACAGCCCGTGTGTGTCCTAAGAAACCGCGGTCCCCTGTGCACTCCACCTTCGAGGACTCTTACTATAACTCTAAACGGGGATTTCGTTTAGTTGTAGTTTCTATATGGGGGTTGCTTGCTCCTTGCAAACTCCCTCCTGAGGTTGTTTGTACTTCAGACTAGATGGTCCTGGGTTTTGGCTTTTATAAGCCCACATTTTTCTCTTGCCTTTTTCTTTAACCTGCGTTCGTGCTGCTGGGTGCCGGGGAGTCCCCGCCCCCGGCCCCAAACGTCTGCTGCCGCCGCCCTCGGACTCTCAGTCGCGCACCACGCGGCCTCGGAGGAGGGGAAAAGTGAACGCTCCGGGTGGCGCTCGAGAACTGGAATTCTGACTTAGGGCTGCGGGTTTGTTCCGGAGGCTGGCCGGCAGCGGCTTGGGAGCCAGAGGCTGTGAAGGGGAAGCCCCGGAGGTGACCCTGAGGCTTCGGGAGCAAACCCAGGAGGCACCCGCGTCTTTGTCTTTCGCGGGGCTGGCCGCCTGGCACGCACAGTTCCGATAAGGATCAACTGCAAGAGCGAGAGCGCACCGCCAGCACATTTCAGTGATTAGGCGAACGCCGGCAGCCACGTAAGGGAAAGGCCATTTGCGTTGTCTTTGAAAAGGAAAAGGCTGTCCCACCTAATGAATTATGAGTGACCTGGGAGAGGCCAGGCGGGGAGTGAGTGGCGCCGAGGCCTCCTCGGGGCGCTTCTTTGCCCCACCTCCGCCCCATCGCGCAGGAGACCCCATTTCAAAGGAAATGAGAAGCTTTTTGAAATTAGAAATCTGACCCATTCTATGTACGTAAATAGTGGTGCATTTGTGAGTCCCTAAAATGAGACTCACCAGCAGCCCAGGGACTGGGGCCTGCCGCCTGCCAGCTCTGGACCAGTGTTAAAATCTGGCTAACTTATATCCCCAGAGGATGTGGCTTTTGCCCAGCGCCTCTAAGAACTGATTTATAGGAGGTGGCCTTGAGCCATCAGAAAGGGTGTCCTGGAAGAGTCTACCGAACGTCCTCTAAACCAGTGCTGTTCGCCCAAGGCCTCAGGGAGAGGGTGGGTAATTGTGCCTGAGCCCTAGCAGGAGCTTCCCATTAATCCAGTCTAAATGAGCACCATTAAAGCAAAGTTCCCCCTTCCATCCCTACCACACATGAGGGTCTTTAAGGGAAAATCTAGTGGAGGCAGTTTGAGCCCATTTTGTCTTCTTAACTTTTGTGGGCAGCAGTGCCCTTTCTACCCTGTGCAAACCCTGCCTTCAGCCGCTTCAACCTGGTAAGAGGGTACCAAATCCTAACAACAAACATTGTAGCACTGTATGCCAGGCAGAGTTCTATGCACTTTATATATTAACTCTTATCCTGAAAACAACCCCGTGAGTTAGACACGTTATTGGTATCATTTTACAGATAAGGACACTGAGGCCCAGAACTGTTAAGCGGCTTTGTCGCACAGTTTGGGCTATGGCCAGGATCGCCCCCGACTGAGGAATGTAGGGCTGTGCTGCCCCCCCCCCGTGTTGTGTAGTGAAGGTGAGCTGTTTGGGGGGTGTTGGACCCCCCACCTTCCAAAGGGTTATGGGAAGAGATGAGGAAGCCTGACATTTGGCCCTTATTTTGCACGTTATTGTGGCTCCGCGGCGGAGAAGGGACCAGGGAAGGCAGTGCAAAGGCCCCTGGCCCCACCTCGCCACATAGCATCCGGCGGTCACGTCCGCCGGAGGTGACTGGGGACTGGGGACAGCCGATTGCCGAGGAACTCCTTATCGCCGAGAGTCAGTGGTCCCGGGAGGCGGAGCTAAACTACCGCCTGCGGGGGCGGCTGGGTCACGCCGGTCCCTGGGCCCCGGGCGCGCCGCCGGGCTCCTCTCGCGGAGCTGGCCGGACGCCCGGCAGCGCCTTCCGCACCTCCTGGCTCCCCTCCGCTTGAGCCGCCAGCCCTGGGCACGCAGCCTCACGGCCGGGGGCTGGAGAGGCCAGCTAGGCAAGTCCCGATTGGGACGGCTGGTTCCGGGTTGCTCACACTCACCCTGCCTCCCCCAAACACTCGTCCCCCTTTCCGGGCGCGCGCGCCTGCGCGTGTGTACACACACACACACACACACACACACACACACACACACGTCTCAAGCGCGCAGCCCGCCTCCCGGGCCTCCGCCTTCCCTTCCTCCTCCCCTCTCCGGCGCTTCGGAAGCCCGTGGCGGTTGTGTGCTGCACGGGGGAAGATTCAGGGTGGAAGGGCCGCGCTGCCCTGCTCCTCCCCAGGGTCCGTGCACACGCTGGCACCCCTGGGACGTGCAGCCAGGCCTGGGGATCCCCAACTCCCCCGGGAAGCGGCTGGGGGGGACCTGTGCGCTCTGTGTTTCATGATGGCCCGGGGGGGTCAAAGGGGAAGGCTACACAGTGGGGCCTACGCGTGGGTGGCGGTGACGATAAATCCCCTCTCCGCGAAGGCTGGCCGGGTCTCGGGCCACCGCTACTGGGAGTCTACCCTGCATGTCTTGTATTGGCCGCAGCTTGACGCCCTGCGTGCCCGGGCCAGAGTGTGGCCCTGTGTGTCTTGGGGCGGGGGCTGTTGTGATCGGAGGCGGCTGGGCGATCAGCTCCCCATCTCACATCCTCGAGCCTTTACTTTTAGCTCGCGAAGACCCACGGGCCCCCGCTACCCTAGCCACCGCCGGGCCCGAGGAGGGACAGGCTAGCCTGGCGGCAGGCTGGCCTACCCGCACTTGCGGGCGTTGAGAGAGGCTCCGAGACCCCGGCCGGCTGCCGAGCCGAGGGAGGGAGCGCAGCAGCCCGCGCGCCTAAGGCAGAACACACGCCTTTCCCGGAACCTTGAAACCCAGGGGAGCCGCTGCCATCTTCGCGTGACGAGCAGCGAGACGCCGGTGATTAAGTGCTTCTTTCCGGCTCCCTCTCCGGGTTGCGGCTCTCCTCCTTGCCAGGGAGGGAAGGATAAAACCTGGGGGGAAAAAAAGCACACTACTGCGCTCTCCACTCGCCCTCGATGTCCTCACTGGTCTCCCAGGGTGCGTCTGCGCAGGGCGCCCTCCCCCCTTGCACCCCGCCTTGCCGAGGATCGAGGCTTTGGGATAGCCGCATACCTCAGTTTCCATCCGCCTCGGCCCAGATCTGGGAGTTTAATGGGGGGGGGCACACATTGCCGTAGCCACCCGTCCCCCATCTCTTCTCCTCCCGTGGGGATTAAAGTTTAATACAGGAATCCCCCACCCACACCAGGGACTAATCCTGCCGCCCCTCCTGGGATTAACTCGGCTCACAGGTCCATAAAACACTTCCGGCGCGGCCAGAGGGTCTGTCTGCAGAAACACTTTAAAATTGTCCTCCCGGGCCTGGAGTCGGAATTGACCCGGTGGAGGGAAGTGAGTAAACAGACGGTTGTAAGAGACTATCCCGTGCGGTTTGCAGGCTGTGGAAAGAGGTGCCTAAAATGTGGGCCGTCGGGGCTGCTTCAACCCAGAGGGTGGCTGGGGTCTCAGTAGACACATCTCAGAAAAGGATGCAGCATTTGCTATATGACATTGATCTGGAGGAGGGTAGATGCAGGCAGGAGCTGGCAGGTTTCAGCTGGCTTCTGGCCCCAGTTCAATGAGGAAGACTAGATTCCTGAAACTTGGTGGGGGGGAGTCTGTCTCCTTATCTGTAAATGGCAACAGTAACACTCATCTTGCCCCTCTCAGGTGGGATTCTGAGAACCAAAGTCTTAAAGCACTTTGTAAACGGGGCCTGACCCCCTGCACATCACTGTGACTAATGTTCAATCTCTCTTACTCTAGAAAACACAGTGATTTGCTGATTAAAAACCAAAACAAAGTAAAAACCAGCTCTTCCTCAAATCCATGCAGGAATGTACAGATAAAGGGAATCCAAAAGCTGTTTAAGATTTTGAACATCCTTTTCATTTACATCACTTCAAATTAAGTTTCTGAGGTAATGGGAGAATCTTTGGAATGCTCTAAGAAAAATCCCTGTCAAAAGTGGGGTTAAATGGAAAGAAAAAAGACCTCTAAATTGGGTCAAATCACATTTTAAGGAGACGAAAACGGGATGAAGAATATAAATTCTGAGTAGCTTTCTGGCTCCCGTATCCTTCTCTTAGTCTGGAGAGCAGATGCTATAGATAGCCACGCCACCCCCCAGAAGCCCGGAAGTAGGCCCTGACTCGGGCTTGATCAGCTAAGGGCGAGGTGACTGGCGTTTAGGGTGGGGACAGTGACGAAGGGCAATAATTTGCTTAAAATGAACATAAGAAAGACCTAGGCCTGCCTCTGCGTCCTGAAGGCCCAGAACTGCTAAAACTGTGTGTGGGAGGGGGCGCCAGGTGACCTCCTTCCCCGCAGATGGACTCACGCAGCGTGACCGGCCCCAGGTGGCGCCCAGGCGCGCTGGGGATAGAGGCCCAGGCTGCGCATTCGCTCAGCCTCGAAGACTGCAAGCGGGGGCCTCTGGCTGGACCGCCCACCGACCTTTCTCTCCCCGGCCAGGCCCCGAGGCCTCCGGGCAGGGTCTACTCGCCGCCACCCCAATGCCCCTCGTGCTGCGCCCTCCCCTCCCTGGCACCCGGCCCAGATCCCGAGGCCTCCCCCGCCCGCAGCCGCCGTTCTTCCCCTTGTGATTCAATTAGCAACGGTGCAGAAAGCCTGTTTACCTCTGCAGGCCAGGGCGACTCGATCTGCGTAAAAAGCCCTAACGCCAGCGCCGACCAGTAGGGGGGGATTGTCCTATAGATTATTTCTCCTCCTGGGTTTTTTTTTTTTTTTTAAACGGGAAGGCTTGGTTGGAGAGGGGGTGGGGTGGCGTGTTGCTGCTGTTTTTTAAAACACCGTATTTGAAAGAGAAACAAAAGCCACACAAAAGCCGTTTAGGAGGTACCAAGGCTGTTTTTACATATAAAAAGTGCAGCGAATACCAAGGGGCCCCCAGCAGTGATAAACTAAATGGTTGGCCGATTTCGACAATTAGCAGTTAATGTGTTATCTGCGATCTGCAAACAAGTTTTGAGGCTCGAAGGACACCAAATTCCTGTTCCAGTCGACAGCGTTGTACTCGAATCTGTCGGGCACCTCCGATGCTCTCGGTTTCCCTGAGTGCGAATCCAGCTTCGGCAAACGTGGGTTTCCCGAGTTGGAGTACAGACTTGGGTCTCAGAAAATTCACTTGGGCAGCCGAGAAGCCTCCGCCTGCATCGCCCCTCCGGCCCGAGCTTGTCTCTTTGTTCCAGTTTCTCCAATTTTTTTTCCCACTCCCCCCTAATTTCGCAGACCTCTTAATTTTGCACGTAGTAGGCCTCCAACAAATGTGGAATGAGTGTCAGAAACCAAAGTGAGTCTCTTGGCCTGGAAGGCAGCCTGGTGCGCGGCCTCGCCCTCGGAACCCCATTTGGGTGCCCAGAGCCCTCTGGCCGCCGCAGCCTGCGCGCCGCTTCGCCCTGCGCGGGCCGGAGCGGGCGGGGGAGGCCGGGAGGAACGAAGCGCCCGGAGCCTGCACGATGATAAATATTGCGCAGACAGCCCATAAATAATTTGCATTATGTTCAGCTGACAACGCAGGGCGATTAATTTTAATAGCTACATATTTGCCTGGGCTGCTGCTTTCGTAGGCCCGGTAATGAAAGGCGAGAGGCCGCCCTGGCTCTGTGCTCGCGGTCCCGGAAGGCAGCCGGGAGGTGCGGGAGAGCCCGACACGGCGTCTCCTCCAGGCAGCCTCCCGGCGAGTCTCAGCCCCTGGGCCCCCCTCTCGCTCTCCGGGCCGTGTAGACGTGGGGTGCGCGCGCGCCGCGGGAGCACCCCCGGGGCCTCGAGCAACAGGAACCACCATAATGACACTGCACATTTGTCTATATGGGGAGAGCCACTTGTGGACCAGGAGACCCTCCCCAAGGCGATGCGCCCCACCCGGACCAAGTCCGGAGTGAACTCCGGAGGGGATTTCATGTTCCAGTTTTGGTGGGGGTGGGGAAGTGCTAGTGCTAGCCCGCCGAGTCACCGGTGGGCCCCAGCGCGGCAGAGGCTTTTCCGCCCTCGGGACCCCGGCAAGGGGCAGAACAAAGCCCAGCTGCCCACGCGTCCTCTCCGCGCGCGTCCTGAGTCCTGCGGTCTTGCGCCCCGCGGGAGCCCCCTCTAAAATGCTTCCCGAGCTCCTCGATTAAAAGGACCGCACACATAAAAGACGGAAGAAGGGATTTGGAGCAGCTCTTAAAAAGAGGGGGCGGGGAGGGGAGCGCAGCGAAGAAGCACACGGCGCAGCGGCTGCCGCGGTCCCGTGGTGGCCGGGTGCGCGCGTGTGCGTGTCTGTGTGTGCGTTCCGATGACAAAGCCCCGCCGCCGCCTGCGAGCTCCAAGCTGCCTGAGCACTGGTGGGGGAGGGGAGGGGAGGGGGGGAGGGGGGGAGGGGGGAGGGGAGGGGGGGAGCCAGCGCTCGCGTAGGTAGCGGGGAGTCGAAGCTTCCCGGGAGAAAGAGTTCATTCATAAGCTGGAGGAGGCCTCCTGGACGGGCCAGGTGGAGCCTCCCGAAGCCAACACCTGTGTATTTTCTTATTTGAAAAGGGGCGAGCGCATCAATCATTACCATATTTTAATTGCCTTTCGCATAGGTCATCTCTAATTATGGGTTGCGAGGAGGGTTGGCCAGGGTCTGTAAGCCCTTTATTATGTGTGTGCGTGAGTGTGTGTGTGTCGCCGCTGAGACAATGCGCCCAGCTTATCGAAATGCCAAGCCGAGGGTGTCCGTGCGCGCCTGCGAGGCGGTCACGACGTGCTGGATCCACGCAGACAGACCAGGCTGCGTGCACAATAAAAGCCGAGCAGGCGGCGAAGGGCCGCGCAGACCCACGGGTTTTCTTTTTAGAAACGGTGGTGCGAAAAGACTTGACAATAATAACACGCAGCAGAATTAAATCAGGGCGGGAATAAGAAAATGCATTTTTGTTTCTAGAACCGCGTACTGTGTTTAACCCATCCGATCCCCCAAGAGCTTTTTGTGCCCACGTGGAGGCCCGCGCAGGGACAGGTGCGGGGCAGAGAGTGGCTTTGGGACTGCCTGGTGATGGTCCAGGACAGCCACCTTATTTTAAAATAATACTAATCTCTTCCTTTAATTCAGCGTAGTTGTCAGCTACAGTGAAGTGGAATCCTTAACGATGTCTGTTTTATGGGGAATGATACCCGGCTAGTTGAAAAGGAGAAAGAAAACATTAAGGGTTTTTTTAACTTTTAAAAGTCTGCGTTTCCTTAGTTTTCATCACTTGCGGAAACCCTTGAGGCAGAAGCCGATTTTAACTTCGTCTGAGGGAGCAGCCGGCAAGGTTGTTGGAGGGTCAGGGGTTCTTAGGAGGCTATTTTGGAGATGAGGGGGTGGGAATCAGTGAAGAGCTGTTGGTCAGGGGTGGCCAGCAGCCACTCTAAACTTGACTTTATCAAAGGAGCCTGACATCTCTGAGCCACCATGCTGTTTCTGGGAGTCCCGCCTGGCAGAGCCAGGGGCTGGGGTCAGAAGCCTCAGAGAGTTAGAGGGTTTTGTACCAGCTCTGCTTCCTGCTCTGCCCCCCACACCTGGCCTCCTGGCCTCACCAGCAGCCTGCTCTGCCCGGAGGAAGGCAGAGCCAGATGACTGGTCCAACCCCCGAGAGACCGCCTGGCTTTCTCCTCCCCTGTAATCAAAACCAGATGCACTTAAGCGCCTTTCATCAGAGGAAGCCCAAAGCCCTTTAACAGGCTTCAATAAAAGCCTTGCTAGGGCCTACCAGCCTGCTCAACGTCCAGGCCCCTGTGCCCATGTCTCACCTGAGGAAGCCTGGGGTTGCAGACAGGGTCTCGCTCCTCCCAGAGGGGCCCCAGAAGCCAAGGACATCTACCCAACCAAGGCAGCCTTTCCAGGCAAGTAGGGTGCCAGGATCCCTGCCAGGTGTGTGAGTACGGACTCCGTTGATAGGAGAAAAGAAACAGGCATGGAAGAGAAGCCAGCAGCTAGTGCTTAAGGAAGGATAAGAGCCGCCTTGTGAGAAGAAACCAGGGGGGGGTAGAAGTGAAGTGAAAGGGTGATGACGATCAGATCAAGATATTCAGAAGGGCTCCACGGTACTTGGACCACCCCGCATTCAGAGCCCCTATCCTACTGTATTGCAGTGTTTCTGTCTCCCCCACTAGACTTCAAACTCCCCAAGGGCAGAAACTGTCTTATTTATCTTTGCAAGCCTGGCACAGGTTGGCACAAAGTACGTGATCAAAATGTTTGGGAGATCACAGGTGTGGTGGAAAGCTCTGGAGCAAGACACATCTGGGCTTAAGATGGGAGCTCTGCCCCCAGGGGTTATATAACCTTTTTGAGCCTCAGTTTCCTTATCTGTGAAATGGGCATGAGAATGCCTGCATCACCAGATTGGGGAAAGATTTGGTGAAGTAATTGCATGTAAAGCAATAATAAGGTTTTAATCAATAATAATAATAATAAGGTTTTAATAAATGTTTTACCCTTGTTCTTGAAGGAGTGAGGAAGGGTTGGGGCTGATATTGTTTGAAGCATACGAAGAAAGGTCCTAGCTGGGCACACATCTCACTGGCCTGAGATTTGGGTCAGCAGAGAGAATTGTTTCTAAAATGTGTGTTGCAGTAGCCCTGTGAATTGGAGCTGCAGGACTCCACTGTCCAGCAGGCAGGCAGCCCCAAAGCTGTGAGCTCGGGGAGCCGTGCCAGCCTTTGGACTCAGGCTCTGGGGAAGGGGTAGGTCCCAGGCCCTTGGGTGCTCCTCTGCCCATTCTGGCCTGTTCAGTAGCTCCTCACCTCTCACCTTCCCACCCCACGCAAAATGTGGCCTATTTTTCTCCACATTGCAGGCGACTTGTTCTTTTCTCCTGCTCCTTGGCTGCTGTGCTTATTGGGTGTGTGTGTTGGGGGATGGGGATTAGGACCTGGCCCCTCCATCTTCCCCTCCTCAGTCTTCCACATTCCAGATGTCTCGCAGCCCCTCCCCAGGTCTCCCCTGAGCTCAGCATTTCCCCAGGAGGGCAGGCTAGGCTGTAAGTTAGGGTCGGTGGGCTGACTGGGCAGCAGGGGCCTGTGAGTACCTGCCTCAGGGGAGGAGAAAGAGGGGGGAGGGGGAGGGAGAGGCCAGGGGTGCTGCTGGGTGATTCTGTGGGTGTGGCCAAGCAAATGTGACTCTGAGTATCATGAATGGAAACGTATTTGTCTGGACTGTGACACAAATGGGGTAGTTGGGTGCCAGGGAATGAGAAGATGTGGGGTTTGTGGAGGAATTGGGAAGAAAATGAAGTAAGCTGATCCCTCTTCTGTATTCCATCCCACCCCCTCCCCGACATGAGAACCTTCAAGAAGAGGCAAGGAAAATGTGGGGTGGGGTGGGGAGGGGAGGGAGGAGGAAAGATGGGAGAGCAAAGCTAGGCCAGTGGAAATGTTCGGTCCCTCTCTCCTGCCCCGTGAACTGGCTCCCTTGTACAGCCAGCGTAGGTCAGGAGGCAACAACAAATGGGGTCCTTTCAACCAGATCCTTTAGGGGAAATGTGAGATCAGATTCGAGGAGGAGACAGGTCACCGTCTGTCCTCCAGGGATTCCATAAAGAACAAGGCGTTGTGTCATCCAAGGTGGAGGATTTGGGTTGTGATGAAATATGTCCTGTTCTCCACACTTCTGTTTTTAATCTGCTCGCCTTCTTCTATGGATTTCACAACATGTTATAAAACTGACCTCCCCTACTGACTGTGGTAAGTGAGGGTCAGAGCTTGTCAGCTGCAAGGGAGCTAGTGTAGAAGCAATTGAATTCTGCTTGTGGACTCATTGGGTCCAGAATTTGGTGGAAATTCCGGGAGCTGGAATCATCTGGACGCTGCCTCCCCCGCCTGTCCAGCCGCTGGCTGAGACCTCAGCTGTGTTCTGCAGCACAAGCACAGGGCTCTCTGTGTGGCTTGGGCTTCCTCATAGTATGGTGGCTTAAGGGTAGTAGGACTTGAAGTTACATAGCAGCAGCTCAGGGCTCCAAAAACAAGCATGCCAGCATCACCTCTTCCAACCCACCCTCAGAAATCATGTGGTGTCATTTCTACTATATTCTACTGCCTACCATGAGTCGCAGGCCCACTCAGATTCAAGGGGAAGGGACACTGAGAAAAAAAAAAGAAAGAAAGAAAGCCATGCCAGGCACTCTTGAGAGCTAAGCCTAATTAGCACTGGCTCTAAACAGAATAGTCTATGTTATAATAGGAGCTTGTACCCTCAGGAGGCTGTATAAATTATATGGGGGGTGAGGGGGAGACAGAGAGCTAAAATTAGGCCAGGGTAAAAGAAATAGAGCCGTAAAGCAAATATGGGTTTTATGAAAAATAGACGATATCAAAGGACAGCTCTCTCTGTGAGCTTGTGAAGTGTGGGAAGAACTGAGGAAGAATTGGTTGGTGGAATCAGCTGGGTTTTAGGCCCTTCAGTGTTGAAAGGGAAAGCAGGTAAAGGACAGGACTGGGAATCCGGCCACCACCATCCTTCACCCGCCATCTTGGGGGGATCTGTGGTAAACCCTTCATCGCTTCAGGCAACATTAGTTTCACGATTTGCTTGCAAATCACCTTTTTTTTTTTTTCAACATACAGATATCTTTCTGTGGTACAGAGCTGGAAATGTAGTCAGTGCATTTGCTAAAGTGTGGAAAAAATAATACATTACTCTAATAATAAATTACTCAAATACTTACTGTTCGTCCCCTACCCCCAGGTGTGGTTTTAAATATCCAGCATGGATAGTGTTGTGACTAAAAGGAGCTGGGTACATCTCTAGGGCCTCGGGTTCCCATTATCCTTGTCTCTAACCCCTGAATGGAGAGTTTGACTTCTAATTTCATGCTAGGGGTTTCACAGGCAACATAATTGTATTTGCCTCTGCCTTTGATCTGCTATTTGATCTGCTATTTCATTGTGGCTTGACTAGGAGACAGAGATAGCAACGTAGTGGAAAAACACGATTTTGCTTTGCTTCGGAATTGGCAGTTATTATTTTCTCTGGCTCCCTTAATGTGACACACATTCCCTAAATCTGAAATCTAATCATTTTCCCGTTTTTGAAATTCCAAAAGGCATGTGCACCCTCTGGCCTGCTTTCCTTTTTGCTCATGAAGATTTCATTTTCAGCAAGGCTTTGGGGCAGGATGCTCATGTTTTTAAAAGATCTCAATGAACATCGAAGTCCCAGAGTTAGTGGAGAACTCCTGGGTGAACTGGGACCTACCTGCCCCTTTCCTGACCTCACCCCAACTTCCCAGGATGCAGCTGGTTCACCCCAGCCTCTCTTCAGGTGATTAGGGTCTGTAGGGCTGAAAACCAGGTCTGCTGTGCTGGGAACCAAAGAAACCCAGATGCAGCAGGAACCTTGCGGGTCAGAATTGAGCAACCTCCAGGGTAGCCCCCGAAATAAGCTGGCTTCTCGAGCAGGGTCACCACATCAGGTTGTGTAGTTTGTGCACTACACTAAGGTTCCCAGCCAAGACGGGGAGTGAGGACTTGGAATTCAGGCCCAGAGGCACCTTTCTCCAATGCTCCCAAAGTCACCAAGGAGGCTAGTGGCAGTTCTGTTTTCAGGGCAGAGGAGAAACAGATTTTCTCTCTGATCAAGAAGGAAAGAGATGGTGACACAGGGCAGGACGGGGGTCAAAAGGGCATCTTGGGAGCAGAGCGGGCCAGCCTTAGGCTGCAGATCAAGTCAGTGTTGGCCCAGCAGGTTGGAGCAGTAGGCCCGTTACTCGCTCTTTGTTTTGTCCCCTCTCATCTGCAGGGTCCAGTGTTCATAAACTACTGAATTACTAGATCCCTCCTAGGCTTTATTTGGCGTTTTAAAAAAAGACAGGGGTGTCACTCTACCTATGTGTCTTGTTTAGCCAGCAAGGTGGGATTTGAGGGGGGGATGTTTTCTTTGTTTTTGAATGTGAAGCCTTTCAGGGATGTTGTTAACTGCAGGCCTTTATGTTGTGGGTGTAGGCATTTGAGTGTAAGACCCTAACAGGTGGTGCCATAGAGTTGGACATCCTAACTGGTTACCTGTGAACTGAAATTCACACTAATGTGTAATGGACGAAAACAATTTGCATTTAAAAGTGGAGGATCATCCAGAGAAAGCAATTCCTAGTCAAAGTTAACTCCAAAGAGGGATTTTTCTGGTGTCAGCAGTAGGGTCCTAGGGGAAGCCTTTGGAAGCCTTCTAAATTAGCCCTGGAAAGCTTACTCTTGTTCATTTCTATAGTGGACAGTATGGGTATGTGGAATTGCATTAATATTTGGGAAGGTATTTTCACAGTAAGGCCAGAAATGGCATCTCTCCTGAGAACAGCAAATTTGCTCTTCCTTTATAACTAGGAATGTACAGGCCAGGAGCTCCAAATCCATTCTCCTCCCTCCCTGTTTCTTTCCACACTTTGGGTAATTGGAGCTGAGTATGTTGAAGGAAGATACTTTCAAAGAACATTAGTTACATCATTGTGGCTGAGAGTTCTCAGA
This sequence comes from Balaenoptera musculus, assembly GCF_009873245.2. Classification (NCBI taxonomy): domain Eukaryota; kingdom Metazoa; phylum Chordata; class Mammalia; order Artiodactyla; family Balaenopteridae; genus Balaenoptera; species Balaenoptera musculus. The sequence continues at coordinate 35,057,316 of NC_045806.1, read as the reverse complement.
GTTTTATTCTTCTAAATAAGTGTGTGTTTTTAATTTAAAAAAATTAATTTGTATTTTTCACAAAGGACTGTTTACCCAAAGTTTATGAAGCCAAATAGTATGTAAAGGCTTGGTACAAAAAAGCAGTCCCCCGGGGGCACCTCCCTCTCTTGTTCTGCTGGTTTCTTCTGGTAGATACCATCATATTTGTAAGTAACACGTAGATGTGGCCTTCTCTGAAATAATCCATAATAATAATATCATCTGTTGACCTCCTGCTACGGTAGAGGAGGATTTTAGTTCTCTGCATCATATTTCCCCTCCCCCACTCTCACAATAGAACTGTATCATAATTTCTTATTAAATTCATATCCAGTGTTTACTTTGTGACCACATATAGATTGTTTATTGATGAGGCAAATGAGCTTCAGTGATTGCATTTCCTTTCTTGTACGATTTTTTTTTCCTGGAGTTAATAATTGCCTCATTTTTTATTTGCTTAATTTTCTTTGACCTATGACTAATTTTCCCACACTCTCCAACCTCTGTACAAATCATCTTGGGACAGTTTTCTGCGTTCACATCTTGGAGACCATCTGCAAATAGGCTGATCTTTTTTGTTTTGTGTGTTTCTTTTTTCATTCCCATTTTCTTTAAGTCTGAAACCTTTTTTAGAAGTTTCTAATCTTCCATTTAGTTTTATTTTCTAAAACTTTTCTTTTTATGAAGTGTGGTGGGAGTTTTACCGATTTCAAAGCGGGGGAGGTAGGAGGTGGTGGTATTGTGTTTGGATGGAAAATTGCATCTCTACAGCTCAGCTTATGTCAGGAGCTGAGAAATGAATCCTAAGTTTCTGAATCTTGGTATTTTGCTTAGTTTAAATAAACTTTCACCATTTTCCCTAAACATCAACCTTTCAGAAGTGATGACTGTTACTCCCTGGAACCCTGGAACTATTCAGTGTTAGCATATTTTTATCCTCCCTTCCCCTCCCAGAACTGATTCTACATTTTTAGAAGTAAAGGTTATTTTAAAAATAATTAATTGGCCCTTCCCCAGACCATTTACTGCAGGATTCATGCCCTTTGTTTACATTCATTTCACTGTTGCCTTTTATTTGTGTTTAGTGAGTCATTTACAAGTCTGCCTTCCCACCTAGATTGTAAATTACCTGAGGGCCAGGGGTGCCTTTTTACAAAATTCACTTTTGTACTTTTGGATTCCCCTAGGGACTAAGCCAGTGCCTTGCCCTTAGCAAGCTCTCCATAAACGCCTGTCAAAAAGCGGACAAGTAGAGTGACAGTCTTCTCCAATCAAGATCCCTTAAAGAGAGGTAAATTTCAAATCCTCTCTTGCCCCGAAAGCGGCTTAGAGACCCCTTGAACGGCGGGGACTGTGCTGCAGGCCTCGCCCCCCGGGATGAGAACAGCCCAAGTTGCGGGATGCGCGGCCGGGCCGCTGGGCGCGGGAGAGGTGATAACGCGTGGACCATTCAGGAGTCCGGGAACCGGAGGTCGTTTCTCCAGATTAAAATCCGCTCTGGCGTGGCGGCCAGGGGCGACTACAGGCCGCGCTTTGACCAGGAGCGGCCGCCCCGGGCCAGGGGTCAGCCTTGACCCGCTGCGCGGAGGGGCCTCCGGAGGGAGCGGGCGTGGCGCTCCGGGAACGCCCGCGCGGCCGCCTCGGCCCGGCCTGCGGCTCTGCGGTCCCACCGCCGGGGGCAGCGCCGCCCGCGCCGCCCGGGCTAAGATGGCGGCCGGCGTGCAGCCCGCGCCCGGGGGAGAGGCGGGCGCAGTCCCCCAGGAGCCGGCGCGCCCGGCCCGAGCCCCCAGCGGGGAGGCCGCTCCTGCTTGGCCTACGGGGACCCCTGAGGACCCAGTCCTGCCCCTTCCCCAGACAAGCTCCCCGCCCTGCGTCCTACCTGGATGGTTCCTAAAGGGATGTTTTATCACCCAACTCCCCCGGATTCCTGATAGGGGGAGGTAGGGACAGGCCCTGGCTGAGATGAGGACTGCGAGGAGGATGGCTGTCAGACTAGACACAGTGGACAGAGGACCAGTGGGTACCACTGGGTGCAGGCCTCACCCCCAAGCCATTTCCTCCCATCCTGGCAGCTCGGCCGCTAAGGCATGGGACACAATACGCACAGTTACACAATACCCATGACCGCAGGTCGCGAATCCTGCCCGATTAAGATACAGGGCCCAGAGCTCTTGAAATCAAGAATGTCTGGGAAAACGGGGTACATCCGGTTGGGAAATCCATAATATAATCCAGTAAAGGCTACAGAATGTGAGCCGCCCATCACATTTGCACTGACATCAGTATGCGCACTGTGTAGGCTGCCTTCTTCCTAGGACACTCCAGAACCTGAGGCCCAATTTACCAGAAATGGCATTGATGAATACTGTCCATTCTGAGTGATCTCACCTTGGGCTCAGGTGGGGAGGTCAGAAGGGCCACCCGAGGGAGTAGCTGAAGCAGGTAGAATCACAATGGTAAGAACGGAGAAGTACCCGGAAAAGCTTCCCATTGCCCTTTGTAAACTGCAGCCTGACACCTCCCACTGGTTCAAGATTCCATCCAAAGTTTGCAAGTTGCTTATCAGCTCAGCATGAGAGGCTGAATGTGAACTTTTTTGTTTTGTTTTGGTGAAATAAAGTCGTTCTGCATAATGTTTGCACCGGCTGGTTATTCTCATGGAGAACACTTCCTTCACCCACCCAGGCAGCAGCCACGCCAGCCTTTCTTTACTTCTGCAGCCCCTCTATTAATTACCTCTCTCTTGCCCCAGTTTAGGCAGCCCCCGGTGCTTTGTTCAAGTACAGCAATAAACCCAAGACTGGGCCTAATCCTCCCTGGTCCTGACCTTCCTTCTAGCGGGCCTGGAGCCTGTGGGCCCTCCTGCCCCCCCACCCCAGCTGATTAGGGCCAAGGACCCTGCTTGTTGTGTTTTCTCCGCTCTGCACACTTGATACTTTTCAGACAGACCGCTTCACCAAAAAAAATAAATCGTGTACAAGAAAAAGTTCAAAGCGGCCCTTTGGAGCCGGGCCTGCAGGAGCCAGCCTGCCACCTAGCCAACCATCTGATTTCTAAACCGTAGCCCGCGCCAACGGGTTACCGCAGACCTTGCACCCACCGAATTCCTCTAGTAGCGCCAGCTCGGGTGGCCCGGGGGCACCCACCTCCAGCCTTGTCCAGCCCCGTGCCCCTCCCGGGAGGCGCAGTAACCATAAACGGTACGACAGGCGCCGGCCGAACTGGTTCGGTAACGGCTCCCTGGAGACCGCCGCCTCGAGCGGCAGGCCCCATCTGCAGTGCAGCTGAACGAGTTAAGCTGCCCCGGGTGTCAGCGGCCCGGGGTGGGGCCTGGACGAGAGAGAACCAGCGGCAGCTCCGGGCAGCCGCGGCCTCAGGATCCCCCAGTTACAGAACTGGATGGACCTGACTCCTTGCTCCCGAAGGGCTGCGTGGGAGGCTCGGAAGACCCCAGGCAAGGGTCGGGGCGGCGGCTTCCGAGCGGGTCCCGAAGTGTGAGGCAGCGCTGGGGACCTTGGAATCGGAGGGGAGATGCACCCTCCTGGGTCCACCCCACCCCCCGCCCCGGCGGGCGGGGAAGACCCTTCTGCGCCAAACTAGCTGGGAAAAGCTGCAGCACCCGACCCTCAGGCTCCTGCAGCCGAGATGAGCCCATGATACAGGCAGGCAAGGGAAGCGCGGCTGTCCGCGCAGCCCCAGGTGTGCTAAGGTTAACTGGCCACCTCCGGGACAGCCTGCCCCCGCAGTGCGGCCTCTGCCTTCCACCCTCGGGCGCCGGCCGGATCCTGGGCAGCACGGGCCACCGCCCCGGGGTCGCCGGGCTCAGCCCGGCGCGGCTCCGCCTCGGCCTCACAAAGGCCGCGTGCGGCTGGAGCAGACGAGGAGCGGCCACAACTCTCAGATCTTTAATTACGCCCCTACCCTTCCCCCCACCCCATCGCCGGCTTCCAGCCCTTTAATCAATTTCACGATATTAAATATTAATTTCCCGCCAGCCAGTCTTTCTCGAAGGAGGGGGAGGGGACGGGCAGGGCAGCTCCGAGGAAGGGACGGCTTTGTAGGGTGTGACCTGGGTAGTAGGGCGTGAGGGCTCTTAAGTGACCTGTGCCGGGAACGCGGAGCCACCGGGTCTGCGCTTTGCGGCTGGGGAACTTGGAGAGTTATGAACGCCGGGATGCAGGCCTCCCGGAGGGGCAGCTAGGTGCGCCGAGAGTCCCAGTGCGCTGGGCGACAGCCTCCTGCTCCCCACCCCCCAACCCCCAGCCCCGAGTCAGCTTCACGCGGGCCCGCGGCGCGCAGCGATGATGGATCGCGCCTGGCGGGGGTGATTTGGTGTTGATCGCACATTATCACTGGCAGGTTGGACTGGTTGCTGATGGACGACTTCTAGCGGCTGCAGCAGCAGCGTCTTCAGACACCGCGCGGGGACTCGCTTGCTCTGCGAGGGTCTCTCTTTTTCCCCCCAACTCCTCCCCCGCCCCACTTCCCAGAGACAGGAGGCCCTGAGAGTCCGAGCGGGATCTTGCGGCACCCAAGGCCGCCCGCCCCGGTCTGGGTCCTGGTGTGGGCCGAAGGCCGGGCAAGGAGGGGAGCCAGGACGCCTCTCCCACTTCCTCCCATTCCTCCTTCCCCGCCTGCTCCCCCCCTTCCTTCCTGCTTCCCCATCGAAACCGGGAGGGCCTGGGTCACTCGCCGTGCGGTTTCCCCGCTGCCGGGTCCAGGCCGCAGGCGGCGGGGGGGTTACCCCGCCCCACGGCTCCCGCCCCTCTCCCGGGGCTCGCAGCACCGCGGCGCTGCAGTGCGCCCCTCCTCGCCTCTTTTTCTAAAGTGCCTGCAGATACAAAAGCGGTTTCGTAATGCCTTCCGTCTGCGAGAGCTGGAGGACCTTGGCTGACCTTTCGGAAACTGATTGCAACTGCCTGTTAACAGCCCGTACTGACCGCACCGAGCGGAGCGGAGGACAATCATTTAAGTGACAGACGGCGAGGTGGCCTCGGCTCAGTCGAGCGGCCTGGTTAAGCCCGCTCCGCCCCTCCCCCCGAGTCTCTCCCCACCCCTAGCTTCGGGCGCACTGCGGGCTGTGGCGGGCGCTCGGGCGGGCAGGGAGGGCGCGCCGTGAGCGCGCGCGTGTGTGAGTGTGTGTGTGTGTCCGCGATTACCGGCCGACGGGTTAACCCTTAGCCGAGCGGCCGGCCCTTTTGAGGCCGGACGCTGCTGGCTTAATCTGCCATCTGCAAAAGAGGAATAAAAGGGCCGCCTCCGCCGACTTTCCCTAATGGGTAAACTGTCCCCTCTCAGCGTGACCGGGGCTGCGTCCCTCCTGCTGCCGGGGAAAGATCCCGACCCTCGGCCCTTCCGGCACGTCCCTGGGTCCCCTCCGTGCGCCCCCTCCCTCCCCCGCACACACACCCCGACACGGGGAACAGCACGGGGACAACGCGAGGGGTCCAAAGGCTCCGAGAGACTCGCGGTGCAGTGGACGTGGGTGTTCCCAGTGTTTTCTGTTTTGGAAACTGGAGAAGGGTGGGGGGTGGGACCGCACTGGGAAGGCGAGGTGGGGGAGGGGAGGCTGGTGACAGGGCACCTCGGGCTGCGCTCGCTCCCTCTCTCGGGAGAGATCGCCAGCTGCTCTCCAACAGGCAGCGCCCTGAAATCTATTTAAAGAGAGGGAAAGGGGAGGAGAACAAAGGGGGAGGAGGGGGGCGGCGAGCAGAGCCAGGGCGAGAGCGAGCGAGCAGGGAGGATCCGCCGCTCCGCGGGCACATCAAGCGCTCACATCTGTACACTCCGCGATCGATGGGGAGAATGGATAATATTTGTCAGCTGCAGACCTTTCTCTTCCCGGTTCCCGGGGAGGGGAGGGGGCGAGGGAGGGGGAGGGGGAGGGGCGGGCAGACCAGGCGAGAGAGGCCGCCTCAAGGACAGCGCGCTTCCCGCTGCAGCCACACGGAAACCCAGAGCCATGAAAGCCCGGGGATTTTTCTCTTATTATCATTATTAATTATTTTTTATTATTCCACAGCAGCCAGCGAACGCTCGGCGGCGCCCCTCCCCCGCTTGCCCGCCGCCTCCCTTTGTTGATTCTCAGCTGCGAGCGCGGCGGGCCCGAGCCGCCGCTGCCGCCGCCGCCGCCGCCGAGCACGATCTGCTCTTGCGCCCTCGGTCGCAGCTGCGGCCCAGGAAGCCTGGGCTGCGTCCCCGCCCCCCACCCCCCACGGCGCGGCTGCCCCCGCACCCCCCTCCCTGCTGCCCGCCACGAGGCCGCCCCAGCCTCTTCGCTGTTCCTCGCTGCGGCTCCGCGTCCCCAACGCCGAGCAGAGGCGCTGGCTGCTGCCGCCCCGAGCCTCCGGCCGCGCGGGGGCCTTCGCCACCCCCCACCCCGCGGCGGCTGCACTCTGATGCCGCCGTCCCCACACATGGTCTTCATTTCGCACACTAGCTGCGTGCTTCCTCTCCGCTCCCCTCCTCGGGGCTTTTCGGAACGAGGAGGGAGGTTTAGAGGAAGTTGGAAACCCAGCGAGCCCAGGGGAAAGGGGGAAAACCCTCGCTCTCGTTCTGAGCTTCCGAGGCGGAGGGGAGCGCCCCGCGGAGGGTGGGGCAGAGCCTGGGTGTCCTCCCCTTCCTCAGGTGCAGGAAGGGCGAAGTGAGGGGTGGCGGTCGGGGGAGGACAGGGAGCTGGAGAGCGAGAGCTCCAGGTCTGCTTTCGCTCCGTTCCCTCGCCCGCACGCACCGGCCAGGGCAGAAGTGACCCGCCCCCTCGCAACGGCACAGCGGGCCGGGAGCCGATCGGATTAGCGGTCATCAAGTGGGACCAAAGACACCTCAGACTGTCCCCCACCTCCCGCGCGGGGGAGCTCCCTAGGCCTTTGCCCCCTCCCTCCTCCAAGATTGAGAGCCGACGCCCCACAGGCCCGGGGTCCGGGCCCACTCTGGGGGTGGGGGGGAATTGTGGTGCAGAAAGTTCTAGTCAGGGTTTACTTGTAGCTTTGCGCCCCCCATCCCCGTTGTCCTGCGATTCTGGGCCAGCCTGCGGCGGCGTCCCCGACTGCTCCGCGGTCCTGGGCAGGGCAGGAAGCTGGCACGGCCGCCGGCTGGGCCGGCGCCACTTGGCCGGGCCGGCTGCTCGCTGGAACTCGCGCGGCACCTTCGCGCCGAGTCGGGTTCCCGGGTCTCCCGCCCGGTCACCCTGAGCGGCTGACCACCCCCACCCCCCCCGTCCGTCATCCTCCCTCCGGAGTCTCCCTGTCTCCACCCGCCCTCTCAGCTTTTCCCCTCCTCGGTCTGTCTCAGGAGCCCTGTAGCGCAGTCAACCGCCCTTCCCGAGATTCAAAAAGAAGTTTTGTGTTTCCCCGGGGGCAGCAGCCTAATGCTTCCCTTGTTTTCCGGAACAAAGCAGACATTCAGTGGGGAGGGGGCAGGCGCTGACTCCTTCCCCTCCCCGCAGCACCCCGCACCCCTGCAGGTTCAGAACGCTCGCTCCCGGGCCACGGTGGCCTGGGGGTGGGGTGGGGGCCCTCCTTCTTCGGGCTCGGCTACAAAAGCCTCGCCCTCGGCGCCTCCCCCCTCCCCCCCCCCCCCAGCCTCTGCCGGGAGCCGGAGAGAAGGCGACATGGTGTTTGGGTGAGGTTCCCAGCCTGGGCGGGGGGGGGGGGCGGCGCACGCAGCTGTTTACAGTGTGCCTGTGCTGCTGGAAGCTCACCCGCCGCCGCCTGACAGCGTGGGGCACCCGCGCGCTGCCAGCTCAGAGGAGGCGCGGGGCGGCGAGCCCTCCGGCACTCGGCCCGAGGCCTCGGCAGCCCCGGGGCCCGGGCGCGCGGGGAAGCTCGAGGTCTCCAATAGCGCATTCCTCTTCTAGCCCACAGACCGTCCCCCCTTCCTCCCCAACAATGGTCTGAATCCGGTAGTGTATCAAAGGAACTGGGGGGAAGGAGTGAAGAGCTCGCAAGGGGCGCTCAGAGCAGTCTTTGCGCCCGGCTTCTGGGCACTCACTCCTTCCCCTCGCCGGGGGTTAGTTCTCCGGCCAGAGTGAGCAAAGCACACCACTCTTGCGACTCGGAGATGCTTCTCCCTCCCGATAGCTCTTCGCAGGCCCACCTGCCCCTGCCCACCCTGCCCGATGGACTTCCCCTCGCCCCACCGCCGGGGGAACCGCTGCACTAGCTGTGCCCACGCGCGCCAGGCCTTCTTGTCCGCGCAGCGCTGCCTTAGATCCCGCTCCAGTTCTTCCCCTCTCCCGGGCCTGTGGCCGGCCCCCGGCGCCTCCAGCGCGGCCTGAAACTTGATCCCGTGTCGGAAGGACAGTGTGTAAACACCAGGCGCGCTCCGAGAGCCCGCGGGAGGTGCCGGGCGAGGGCCGCCCGGGCAGCTCCGAGGCCCCGCGCTCCCGCCCGCCTGCTCGCCCCGGGCACGATCGGCGGGGCCGCCGCCTCGCTCTCTGCCTTCCCAGTTGGCTCAGCTAATTGGAGCCGCCGCCGCCGCCACCGCGGCGGCCTCTTGTTGAATTTTCTAGATCGTAACCGTTCAGTCGTGGCTGCTTGCGGCTCCCCTCCCCCTCCCACAGCTGTTATCTCCGCCGGCAACTTGTTGGTGGTGGGGACCGTCCCTCCGCTGACCCTGGCCTCAAGCTCGGTGTACACCCCAGCAGTTCGGGGGTGTGTTTGTGCGGGGCGTGGGAGGGGAGGTAGAGTCTTATCCGAACTGTGAGGCTTCGCGCCAGAATCTCAAGCCCCTTGTTTTGGTGAATGCAAATACTATCCAGGGGATCCTATGGGCAGAAAGCCATCGTCCTTGCTGTCTTGCACCCGGAGGTAGTGGTAGTCCCTGAGAGGCTTCAGGAACAACTCCACTAGCAGTTTTGGTTGGTTCCAGGACAACGTTCAGAAGGGCGGGGTGGTGGGGAGGCCCACCAGTCCGGGGCTGCCTACCTCCTCCAAGCCGAATCAGCTCTGAGCTTGCGCCAGGAGGCCCTCCTGGGCCCTTGGGTCCCCCCAGCTGAGCCTCCCTTCTCCCTTGGCCAGCTGTCTCATACCCTAGTCACATGACCCTGCTAGGTGCAAACTGTGGGGTCTGCAAACTGTCAGGTCTGCATGGGTCTGGAGGAGGCCCAGAGCCTGGCCCGATGGCCAAGGTGGGAAGGAGCTAGGGAGTTTGGTAGTGCCGAAGGACTCAGGAAGACGTTGCTGACGATGCTGGAGCAGTTGCTCTATATCCAACATCCGCCTTAGAACGTCTTTTCCTCTGAAAAGAACTTTTGCTAGTGGGTTTCACAGGCCCGGGGCCCGGTGTTGTAAAAGTGACTGCACCCCTAGCCCGGAAACGCATAAATACAGGCAGGCAAACTCCCAGGGGGCTGGGTCTGTGAGCCACCACCGAGGGGATCTATAGCAGCCAGAGAGCATCAGCTTTTCCTGTGACAGTTCTGAGAAGGGCCCCTGTTCCCTCCCTTTGATGGTTTCTCTGACAACTGTTAGGGAACAAAGAGGCAAGGCCACTGGCTCATTAACTGTCATTTTCTAACACCTCTTTCCTTCCCTTCTAACTTTTACCCAAATTGCCACTTTGGGGTTTTCCTGAGGTGTCCTTTCTATTTATAACCAGAGCAAGATTTCCGACTCAATCCATGTTGATTTAAGCTATGATAAAAAAGGGAATCTATAAAACTAATATTATAAGTTAGTGTCTGGGGTGGCACTTCAGTAGGTCAAGTTCACCTAGTTCTTTGGCATCTATAAACCTCCAGGCCCTTCCAATCAGATAACCTAAGTGTGTCTCCCACTGTTGGTTTCTCTTCTCTTTCTGTAGTGGAAAAAAAGGAATCCTTTCAAAGATGTTTATTCTTCTTCACCCCTTCGCTATCAGTGTGTGAGAACCTTGTTTCTGTGTAGGGGAAAGTGTATTTCTGTGTTTTGATAAAAAAGAAAGTAATTTGTGTTCCTCTTCAGGCCTGAAAAGATAATTGTGCGTCCCGGGAGCTCGCTCTTCTCCTGGCTGTTTAACAGACAATCTGGATTCTTGTTCTCTAGCAGGAGTACTTCAATGTCCCAGCCTCCTTCTCATCGTCGTCCCCTTCTCTGTCACCAGCCAGCCATCACCAGGCCCTTCAGCAGGTCACATGGCCGAGGGTTTCTGTCTTGAAGGCTGGTGGTGCCTCAGAAGACCCTGTGACTCCGAGCCTAATTCACATTTCTTTTACTGTGCAAAGAATATTCTGAGCCATTGGAATTCCCAGTCCATCTCCCTGAAAGCTTATGCCAAAAGCTCCCCATGGGGCCTATCGGTGATGGATGTCATGAGGCCCTGGGAAGGAGCCATTATGGTGGGAAGTGTTGAGTGCTTGCCTGCAGGACTCAGACCTGAACCAAACTGAAGTGCAAATGGCAGCAAAAAGGGCGGCTCCATCCACCTGGTAGCTTGCTTGGAAATAAATTCTACCCCATCCCACTCCCCAGCTAGTAAAGCCTGGGAGCACATCATTCCTTTGGCCTCCCTTTAGCGTGACTTAGGAATGGCACAGTTCAGCATATCAGGAAGCCGAGACGCATCCACTACTCCTCACTTCCCTGGCGCTGGGCTCAGCTTGGCTGAACTTGCCGTTCCTGTCTCTTTAGAGGAGCTGGTTGTGTTCCTGAAGCAGGATCGCACTGTGCCGCCTCCCCAGGGGTCCCCAGCTATTGATTTTTAATATCCGTATTCAATATTGTGTATTAAATATTGAATCCATGCACGAGAGGATGTGATGCAAATCACCAGCCGTGCCTGAGACTTTAATAGTTGTTTTATTGCCCGGAAACCACAGTTGGACGCAAGGCATCCTGCAGCTGAGGCTGGGGGCGGGGATGACAGGCAGAGAGGAGAGCTGAGCAGACAAGCAGAGCAGGGCCTCCCAAAGATACAAGACCTCTGGAATAGCCACTGCTGAAGGCACGGCCAGGCACCGACAGCTCACCCCTGGGCAGGTGGGTTGGGGGCCAGCTCGCAGGCTGCTATGGAAAGAGCGGAGGCGGTCGGGTGAGACCTGAGTAGAGGAAAAGGTGTGAGGCTGTGTCCTTCCTTCCTGGACTCCCCTAACGGGACTGTTGGTTCCCGTCCGGCCATCCCCCTTCCCCTCCACACAGATATTCACCCAGACACACACACACACACAGCTATTGAACAGGAAAGTGAACTTGGGAGCAGGAAACCCCAGGCCTGGGGCCTCCTCCACCACTCTTAGCTCTGAGACCTTGGTGCAGACCTCTCTTAACCCCTCTGGGCCCCATCTCTCTCCTCTGCCAGTGGGGGTAACGCTATCTGCTCTACCTCCCTCACAGCCCGGTGGTGAGGCCGGTGCAAAGGAGATAATATTCAGGGAAAAGGCTTTTGTAAACTGTCAGGCCCCACATAGGCTGGCTGAGGGATTAGTGTTGGCTTTCCCTTTATGCTCCCCTTGTCCTCCAGGCTGTGGCTCCGGGCTGGCTTCTTTTCTCTCAGGCGTGCGCCCCCTCCCCTGTTATGGGCCCTCTCCTCCTCTCCCCTGGCCACCTCCGCTTGGTCTCCCGGGCTCCCCACTCTGCCGGGGCTCTGCACTCAGGCTGTGCAGTTAGGTTTCGAGGACGTCCAGCAGGGAGACAGGAAGGGCGAGAACGACTCGTGTGTGTGTGTGTGTGTGTGCGTGTGTGCGCGCGGTGGGGGTGGGTACAGCCAGTGTGCCGCCAAGCCAACAGCCGCGGGAAAGCGCTCAGCTTCATTCGAGGAGGAGAGGTGCGCTCCGCGGCTTGCTGCCCCGGGCTGCGGAGCCAGCGTGGGGGAGAAGTGGGGAGGATCAGTGAGTAGGGAGCGCTGCTGGCCCAGTGGGGGTGGGATGGGAGGGAGCGGCGGAGAACTTGAGGCTGGGGGTCTCTTCTCACATGACGCTGTTCCTCCTGGCGGGAAGTCCAGTCTTGATTCCCGATTGTTGGAAAGTCAGGGCGTGGGCTTTGCCGTAGGGGTCTTGCGATCGGGAAGTTGGAATGTCAATTCGGTCGAGGGTGGCGGCCTCCTAGCGCCTCCAAGTCAGATAAACAGTTGCCAGAGGCCCCCCAGGGTGGAGACTCGAGGGCTGCACTCTTGCCTTGAGAAAGTGCGGAGCTCCTCAAACCCATACCTTTGTCCGGGGGTCAGGGAGGGGCGGGGACCAGAGGGGTACCTATCATTTAAGCCCACTCCGTGGACCCCACCATCTGCTGGGAAGGTCCAAGCTGACTCGCCGAGCCAGCCCAGGCCCAACAGAGACCAGCTCTGGCAGTAGGCCCTGCCGGGAGTCCGCGTCGGCGTCCCTGGGCGCGCAAACCGGGGGATGCCAGGCAGGGCCTGGCTGCGCACGCCTCCGCGTCGGGGCTCGGGCATCTGCTGCTGCCTGCGTTTCCGGGTCTGCGGCTGAGCCTCCCTGGCTCTCTCCTCCCGCTTTGTTTCGCTGCCAACTTCTCGCCTGCCCTCGCCAGTCTCCTGGGTCGGCCGGTCGCGCTCTGCCTCTCCGAGTGCGTCTCAGCTTTTACGCTGCCTCGCTCTTTGCGCACGTGTGTGACCGCCTTCCCTCAACCCAGGCTCAGCTTGGCCTCTTCTCGCGGGCTACTTGGCACTGCCCTCGGATCGCTGCGAGTGCGCACCCCTGGCGCCCCCTCCCCCGCGCCAGGCTGCAGCGTCCGGGGCTCGGCGACCTCCGGGACTGAAACATGCCGAGGTTCTGGTTTAGCTCCCCGAAAGCAAACCCAAGAGGGCTCGGAGTATCCCTCACTGCGCTCCTCGTTGCTCCCAGCCCTAGGCAGCAACTGGAGGGGGACTTTTATGAGACCTACTTTGCAGAGTTAAAGGGAACCACTTCTGCGGCCGACCTCGCGCCGTCTGTGGCGTTCTGCGAACTCTCGAGACTGTAAGCCTCTGAGAATTTGAGTACACGGCTATGCCGCTGACACGAAAGTTGGCCGGACGTGTGGGTCCGGGTGGCGGTGCCCGAAGTGCGTGTGCATGTGCGGATCGCAGGGACTCTCGGTGGATTAGCCGCCACAAAGGGAGGAGGAGGGGGCGCGGGCCTTGGACGCTGGGGCTGGGGGCCAGCCGGGGGCCTGCGAACACCCTAGGCCGCGGGGCAGGTGAAGACACCCTTCCGAGCCCGCCCCCTCCCCCTGGGACCCGTGCGCGGGCGGTCTCTGAGGCGGAAACACCGTCCAACTCCTTGAAAGTAAACTTGCCGCGAGGGGAGCGAAGGGGGGAGGGGGCTGGCGGGGGTGTCTGCGTCGGGAAGGCTTGTGTCAAGTTTCAGCCCCTAATGACTCGCGGTGGCAAGGTGCCAGGGCCCTGGGAACGGCGGCAGGGGGAAGGGCGGCGCGGGGTCGGGGTGAGAGTGACCGGACTCGCGAACCCAGAGGCGCACCGCGCGTTCTCCGGCCGGAGGAGGCCGGCGGGGCGGGGGCGGCGGGCGGGGAGGGGGCGCTCCGAGAGCCGCCTGAGCCGAGAGGAGCGCAGGCATCTTCCGCAATCCATTCATGCACTGAAGCGCGTGCAGAGCTGCTGATCGCTGCCATTGTTACTCGCGGGCGGTGTGGGAGCCGAGCCTCCACTCTGGCGAGAGATAAATGGCCTCTGACAGCCCCTCCTCGCCAAGAGAGCTCCTCGGATTTCACCGCGCGGCGGCTCTCAGGTCTGTGCCTCGCTCGCTTCCCGGTGAGAACCTTTAAATCAGCCTCCCGGCCCTCCCTCCTCCCGGACGCTGCCCCCCGCCTGCTCAGGCCCTGGCAGGGCCCCGGGCGCGCTGCGCGCAGTCTCCGGCCCCTCCCCACCTGGTGGGGAGGACAAGGTGGGGAGCTCCGGGCGGACCCGCGGGCCGCCGGGGGAGGCGGCTGGAGCCCCCCGCCCCGGCTCCGCACCTCCCCCGGAGCTGAGCCCCGCGCCCCGCCTCCGCGCCCACAAGATGGATCAGGCTACCGTGCGGAGAGCGGGCTGTAAATATTTAAAAAGTCTCTCGCGCGCCGGCGGTAATGGCTTTCGCAGTCAGAATGTGTGCTGGGAGAAGAGAGGAAGGGCGATGCGTGTACTGTGTTGCGAGATGGGGGAATTGTTCCTATTCCTCCCCCCCACCCCGCCCTGGTCCGGGGTGGGCTGCAGGTTCCGGCTTCCCGATTTCCCGCCCTCCGTTCTCTGCCGCCGCGTCCCACGATAGCGTTTGAGAACGCCAATCGATAGGGAACTTGAGCATGGCACGGCGACGGAGGCTCGGACGAGGTGACCTGGAGCCACTCTCCCCTTGAGGGTCTCCCGAGGTCCTAGGCTGGGACTGGTCCGAGACCCCCGGTCCAGGTCCGCTTCTCCCTGATGCACAGGGGAGGGGGGGGGAAACGCACAGGTTGAAGCCCCCTGAGTTTGGGTGGTCGCTAAAGCCCGGACGGGGGTCTCTGCAGCGGGGCCCTGAGCCCTGTTTGTGCCTTTGCTCCCCTCCCCATGCCTCTTTTAAGCCTTGATGCACTCTAAAGGAGAGCCCTTCCCCCGCCCGCCCGCCCCCCCCCCCTTTTGAATCGGAAAGTAGCTTTGTGGCTGCTGGGACCAAAACCTGGGAGGAGGCAACGCGGAGAGATTGGGGGGGGGGGGGGCGGCAGTGCCTCGAGCCCAGGCTCAGTGGAGGTCACTCGTGGATGTGGAGGGGGATCCTTCGTACTGCTTGCGACTGTGGGCCTGGGATCTTTAAGGCTGAGCCCAGCCGGATGGAAGAGGTGGGGGAGGGGCATCCAGCTTTCTCGGCTTCTCGGCTGGGAGAGGCTTAATGGGCCCACCACAGGGTGTGTGCTGGCTGAGGCCGTCGCCTTTGCCAGTGGCCCCTCCCTGGCAGGGCGGGGGCGCCGAGTTGCCCAGAGCTGAGGCGGGCCGGGCGCCGCGGGTTCGCGCGGAAGGTTGGAGGGTGTGGGCCCAGGCTGGGGCTGCTCCTCTGCACCCCTCCGCTCCGCCCGCTCGGGGACCAGCCAAAGTGTGGGTGCTGGCGGCATGTCGGGGCGCGCCAGGGCTGCTCTCCGCGTTCGAGCGCGTGGAGCTCCCGACTCCTGGCAGCTCCGCGCACGCCGCTTCCAGGGGCTTGTGTTGCGCCCTACTCGCTTGTTTGTCTCGTGTGAGCCTCGTAAACCGCCCTGATTTATTACCCAGACTAAATGCTTAATTTGTGAATATGAAACAGATTAAAAGGGGCGGGGGGGGAGGGGGCTTGGGGTCGGCATATTTTAGCAATCAGACCAAAGCAGACCGGCAGATGTTTCAAATTTGTCGACATTTTCAGGCTCATGTGGAAAGCCAGCCAGAATGGTCAAGAGGTCCTTTCTCCTTCCTTCAACCTGAGAACTTGACAATGATCAAAAGGAGGTGATTAGTAGCTACAGAGAAAAGACACCAGCAGGCAAGGAGTTAACAGAGGCAGAGCCCTTCACCTCCAGGATTGGAATGGGGGTGAGGGGTGAGAGCTGGTCACAAAGGCGAGAGGGGTCCGGACTAAAAAGGCCCAAGTCCTAGAAGCCAACTTTGAAGAATAAAGTAGAGGATCCATTAAAAGTTAATTCAGCAAATAAACTTCATTTGCGATAATACAAACAGGAAAGATGGAAAGGCCAACTTAAAATAGCCAAAAGATAATACAAATAAATTGTTTTTATGCGGCCTGTACATGTGCTTCGCTACAGTGATCTGCAGCGGCATGGGCCTCTCCCGAGCACCCTCTCCCTTTGAAAAGCCCCCATGTGTACAGGCAGTGTTTGGGTTGGGTTTTTTTGGCATTTGTCATTTTGGGGCAACTTCACACATCAAAGGCGAGCACGGTGTTCTTATCAGCAACCTGGTTTCAGCCGCCCAGTGAAGCAGATACAGTTTCTATAAATTGGACTTCTCCTCTGGGTTTTGATTGATCATCACCATATGAGATTATTGAAAGTCTAATGTCTCATTTCACTTTCTCCAAGGTGTGAGGAGGGGAACAGTTTATTGGAAGTCAGGCCACGTGAAGATTCTGGTGTTGTGCAATAGTAATTTCCATTATCCTGGGTATATCAGCCTCTGGAAAGTCCCATGCATCTCCTGCCGGTTCCTTGTACCATCTTCCCCCTACCCCCTCCAGGTCTCAGCTTCAGTCACTGTTAACAGGTACAGTACAAACTAGAGCCTTCTGGAGCCTTTGTAGTTAGAAGGAGAAAATGGCTGTTGACTAAAAATAAGGCAAGAAAAGATTCATTTTTTAAAACATTTATTATTAACTCAAGAATCCCCTCTTGAGGACTGTTTCCTACTCCAAACTTTTTTGTTCTCCTTTTGCCTCAATACCATCTTTCATTTTATTAAAGTTGATTATGGTCCCTCTGTCTTGTCCTCAGCCA
Source organism: Balaenoptera musculus (assembly GCF_009873245.2). Classification (NCBI taxonomy): domain Eukaryota; kingdom Metazoa; phylum Chordata; class Mammalia; order Artiodactyla; family Balaenopteridae; genus Balaenoptera; species Balaenoptera musculus. Next base: position 35,040,937 of record NC_045806.1, on the reverse strand, counting down.
GACAAAGGCTTAGGGAAAGTCAGAGAACGTATTAATTATATGTTTCTTGTAAACTGACTTTTCATTTCCCCCTAACACATTTAGTTGGCTTGGTGTTTAGTTCAGCACTCAATTGCTGCAAATATGCTGCTTAAAAACGCTGTCTTTATTAAAACAAATAAATGAATGCAGAGACCTTTCTAATTTCAACTCGCGTGGGCTAGAAACAGAACAGAAAACCGAAAGCGAGAGCAAGAACGAGGGAAAGGCAGCGGGGAGGAGAGAGAAAAGAGACCAGGACACACACACACACACACACACACGCAAGCACACACGCAAGCACACGCACGCACGGAGCTTTCCTTCCGCCATTCCTCCCCCCACCCCGCCCCAGCCCTGTTAAACTGGTCCATACAATTGTCCCTGGCCGCACCCTGAAGCTCGCCAGCCCGCCTGGATATTCCATCACTTGGCGCCTAAGGCGATCATTAGCTGAGAATGGACAGCCTCCTCTACCTGCTGGCAGCCCATCACTTACCAGCCAGGGGGGAGGCTGGCTGCAGGTTCCTGCGCCTGGGCTGGGCCCCATTTGCTCAGCCCGAGAGGGGGCCTGGGTCCTTGCCCCTGGGTGCATTGGTGCCTAATTAAACTCTATCCAGGGCAACGTGCACTAAATATACGAAGGCTGAGAGGAAGCTGGGGTGGGGTGGGGTGGGGTGGGGTGGGGTGGGGGGGAGGCGGTCATTACCTGGGCAGAGAAAGTGAATCTTCTGAGAGAGACAGGAAGGGATCCCCCGATCACACTCTCTGTTTATCCTCGGCAGAGCCTCTGAGTGCACATTTAACTCTCGTGCTGAAATCAAGGAGACATGGAAATGAGGAAGAAAAAAAAAAAATCCAAGAGCCCACACATAACTAAACAGGGCCTGTGTCACCACCAGGCAGGAGGGAGGTCTTCCGTAGCTCCAAACAGACAATGCTAGCTGCAGAAAAATGACTCGGGTGCCCTTGTGGCATTGGAGTTATTGCTCATGTGCCACGGCCCCGTCGCACGTGGGAGCCGGAGCTGTATAACTGGCTGTGAGGACAGAAAGGAGCAGACGTGTCAGGAGCCCAAGGACCAGGTGTGTATGTTGTGAAGCTAAACGGACCGTGGAAAAGCACAGGAAGCATCCTCAGCCGAAGGCCAGGGACCCCACTAAGACCTGAGCCCTGGCAGGACGGAAATGGCCAGACCAGGGCTTAAAGCAACAGCTGGGAAAACAGGAGTGCGCGCAGATCTCAGAGCATAGCCGCCAGGGCTTTGATTGAGCCCCCATTTAGTCCAGCTGAGGAAATCGGTTCAGAGCGTGACAACGCTAGCTCAAGGTGACACATCAGTGCCAAAAGTAGAACCAGAACCCAGAGCTCCCTGCTTTGGGAATCAGAGGAGGAAGAGGACTTCTGGTTAGAGAGGGACCCAGGGTGATCTTGGTCACTGCAGAGCCCAGGTATTTTTGCAACATAGCATTTGTTAAGCGCTTGCTGTGTGCAAAGCGCTGTGCTGGGCCTACGAGACCACAGTGCTAGGGGCCCTCAAAGGCCCGAGCAGGTGAGTAGGGGGTAACACAGGCCATGAAGGACGGTGGGCGAGGGGACTGGGGAAGAAGGAAGCTGGCCGGCCACTCGAAGGGCCACAGCGAGGTTTACGGGAGGGCAGCCTGGACATGAGGCCACTCTCCCAGGGGTGGAGGTGCGAGAGAGGCCATCTAGGCCAGGGCCTTTCACTCCGCTGTCGTCGGAGGGCCTGCCGGCGTTTCCCAGGGCAGGCCGGGAAAGTGAGTCTCGTGTGAACGGAGGAGGCAACTTTTCTAGCTCGAGCACTACTTGCAGCTCTCTCTCTTGCTCTGGACAAATACGAGAGTGTAGCTTACCCCCCAAAGGCTCCTGGATAAATGGAGGCTCTCTGGGGGAGCTGGTAAGGGAATACTGCCTCCCTTAACAAAATAAACCCGAGACTCTCCAAGGTTTAGCACTGGAAACAGTCTTCCAGCAGAGAAAGGGGGCTGGCTTAAGTGCCCCCGCCCCCCGCTCTGCGCCCCCTGGATTCCACCTGCCCCTTGGGGCGCTCACAGTGTGATCACAGGTGCCCTCCCTGCAGCCATCTGGCCTCCGCCCAGCCTCTGCTCTCGGTTTCTCTAAGCAGAGGCGAAACACGCTGGAACCTTCAAAGCACATTCCTAAACACTAAGGGAGAGCGGTGGGGAAGCGAAAACAAAGGCCCAGGAGCGCTGGAGCAGTTCAGCTTACAGAGTCTGTGGGCCAACAGGGCTGGCCCAAGTTCAGTCAGACTTCCTGGCCGCGGGCCAGCTGGAGCTGGCAGCCTGCCCCGTCCAGCCCACTACTCAGGCCCACGTCGCCCCCCAGCCCGGGGCACACCCTCGCACCTAGCCCGAACCCCAGGAAACCCTGCTGCCCCTTAGCAGTGCCCTCGGCCCGCCCTCTCCTCATCTAGGTGGCCAGCGAATGGCCCCTGCAGCCCTCCGCCCAGAGCTTGCCAAGAGCGACGGGCTTGCCAGTGGGCCAGACCCTTGGGGTGGCCCGGTGGGTCTGGCAGGGGCGGGGGTAGCTTCAGGCCTTGAGCAGCCAAGTGCGGCCGTTGTGAACACTTCGTCGCTGTTTACCCTTGTGCGTCGTAAAAATATCATCACGTTCTATGTGTGTCAAGGCTGGGAAGCACTGCTAACTCGCGATAAGTGTGACATCCAGGCCCCAAGAGGTACCCATACATATCACGGGGAGAGTATCGGGCCAGATGGACCCTGTCCGAAGGTGAGCACGGCTCATTCATTCCACAAGCACTGCATAGAGCCCCTTCTGTCTGTTGAGCACGGTGCCTGCGACTGTTGGGGGTGGCTGGGGGAGACCCCAGGCTACCAGGCTCTGGGCCCCTCCTTAGAGAACTTACAGTCTCCCCGAGAGATTTAAGCCCCATGTGGCTGAAAACCTCCCTGTGCTCACAAGTACCTAAAGCCGGCAGAAAGCTGCCCTTGATTTTCCTCCTCAAGCTTATATTTTTCAAGCCAAAGAGTGGATGGAGTGTTTCTGCCCACTTTCCACTTACAGCTGGATAACCAAAGATTCCCCCACACTCTGAGCAGCCAGCCTGCTGGATAGGGACTTGGGAACCGGGAGTTCTGCGCTTTCTTTCCTGAGGTTCCACCCAGACGATGTCACGTGCACGGCAGATGCTACGGATAACACCTGCCTGTGGCACAAAATTCCGAGAATATCAAGGGGCGCCTCTCCGCCGTCCCACCACACCGTTCTTCAGCCACCCAGGCTGCCTCTCTATAGGCAATCACTGCTCCCGGTTTCTTGCTTACCCTCCCCAACATAGTCTATTTTCTTTTTTAAAAAAATTTTGGCCTTGCCCCACAGCATGCAGGATCTTAGTTCCCTGACCAGGAATCGAACCCGTGCCCCCTGCAGTGGAAGCGTGAAATCTTAACCACTGGACCACCAGGGAAACCCCCCAAGATAGTCTATTAAAGCTAATTCTTTTTATTTATTTATTTTTAATTTATTTGTTTTATTTATTTATTTTTGGCTGCGTTCGGTCTTCGTTGCTGCGCGCGGGCTTTCTCTACTTGCGGCGAGCGGGGGCTGCTCTTCGTTGCTGTGCGCGGGCTTCTCATTGCAGTGGCTTCTCTTGTTGCGGAGCGCGGGCTCTAGGCGCGTGGGCTTCAGTAGTTGTGGCACGAGGGCTCAGTAGTTGTGGCTCGCGGGCTCTAGAGCGCAGGCTCAGTAATTGTGGCGCACGGGCTTAGTTGCTCCGCGACATGTGGGATCTCCCCGGACCAGGGCTCGAACCCGTGTCCCCTGCATTGGCAAGCGGATTCTTAACCACTGTGCCACCAGGGAAGCCCAAAGCTAATTCTTTTTAAAACATTTAAATTTTATTTTGAAAAAAAATCCAAAACCCACAGAAAAATGTAAAGAACAAGTACAATGAACACCCACATAGGAAGGCAGGTTTTTGAAAGCATTGTATTTATTCAACACTCCTACCCTTGGAAAGAATTCAAAACCCCTTCAAAGGTCTGAATTAATTTAACTTTATCTTAAAATGTTTCTTAGGCCCGCATGGATACATTGCTTGTACAGGGTGCTCCCCCCATAGTCCCCAGCACCTTATCATTGCGCTTGGCTCGTGGGAGGTTTCTGGGATTCAATAGCCAAGACAACACAGTAGCTGGTAGGGCACAGCCAGTCTGCCCTGGTTCCTTCCAAACCTGGCTCGGCCACTTGACCAGCTGCGTGGCCTTAGGCAATTGCTCTCAGTGTGGCCTTGGGCAATTGCTCTCAGTGCCTCACTTTGCCTGTCTATAAAATGGAGGGGGGGGGCAGATAAAACAACAGATTTCATAATGTTGGGAGAATTAAGTTAGTTTATGGAGATAAAGCAAGTAAAATAGTGCCTGGCATATAGAAGGTGCTTAACAGGTACTGGGGAGACAAGACAAACACATTTGGTATCAGCTTTGCTTCGGTGATTGCACGTGAGTCATTTGGCCCTGAGTTCATGGCCTCCCAGTTTTCATCAGTAACCGCGAGAGAGGCCGGAGGAAACCCAGAATGTGGCTTCATAATCCTTCCCAGCCTGAGAGAATTGCCCTGGCTCAGCTCTGCTCGGAGCCGGGGGCTTCCCCTGGACAGTTTCCACACTCATGAAGAGTTTCTAGCCGTGCTTATTAAAAAGACATTTGGAGGGAAAGCCTTTTTTTTTTTTTTTTTTCCTCCCCATTTTCTAGCCTGGCTAGTTGCTTCCCTGCTGATAGAACCATCTTCGAAGAAAGAACTAGCGTTTACTTTCGGGACAAAGCCAGGAAGAATACATCCTTCTCCCTCAGGGAGTTCCAGGCTCACAAAGGCCCGTTTCAGGCCCAAGTTGAGGGTCAGACGGGGCAAGTGGGTACAATCCCAGGAACCACCCCCCCCACCCCCGCATCTGACAAGCCAGAGAGGGTCTTAAGGACCCTCAGACAAAGTTGTCCAGGATGCTCTTCACATGGGCAGCGTCGAATGGCAGATGTCTGACGGGCCAGAGGCAAGAGACGACACGGGAGAGATAAGGAAATTTGTTTAAAGGTATACTTTGCTCTGTGCTATAAAATACTGCGCCTAATGTTAGGCTTTGACGGCTGTAATGTCTGACCTTGACATTGTGGTGTTTCTGCCATATAATTTAATTAACGTGTGATGCTGGCCCAATGCCAGGGAGTCAAATGTCCTGACGGCTCTTGGAAGCCACATCAGTCCCTTTGAAGTTCCCCCCTGTGAACCGACACACACAAACCTCCTAAGGCTGAGGACAGCCCCTGAGATGGGCCACAGAAACTTAGCAGTCGTGGTTCCATTGGATGGCGCTGGCCAAGCCACCTGCTGACTTGTCACAGTTCTGGAGGCCTGCTGTGGTTTCTGAGGGCCCTGACCACGGGGAGCGGCTCCTTGAGGAAAAAATCCCTCACCCCTCATCAGGGACAATATCCGGCGATCTGCTCACAGATTTTTTTTTCTGCACAAAATGTTTTCTTCTTCCTCAACTTTGCCTATCACCACGTCGTTGAGCTTCACAGAGGAACACAAATTAGACAAGAGGCATATTAATTGAAGGCAAAAAGGACTATCCATCCATTCCGTACATAATTATTTAACACCTGCCACGCTCCTACTAGGGCTTTGGGCGTTTACAGCAGGGAACAAAACAGTATCTTGGCCATAATAAAACCTTGTTTTACTTGAGAAACAATAAGTGCATGAGCCATATATATATATATATATAAAACATTTCAGGTTATGATAAATCTATGAAGAATTAAGAAGGGTAGGGGAGGGACTTCCCTGGCGGTCCAGTGGTTAAGACTCCACGCTTCCAGTGCAGGGGGTGTGGGTTCAATCCCTGCTCTGGGAACTAAAACGCACATGCTGCACAGCATGGTCAAAAAAAACAGGGGGTAAGGGGAGAGAAATGAGATGTTCTTTTAGATGGCAGATCGTGCACTGATGGAATAAAGTGCTCAGGTGGAATATCAGTCCACGCTTGCTGCAATTATGCTGTATAACGAGCTACTACCCCCAGACTTAGTAGTTGACATCAGTAAGCATTTAGTTCTCACATCCGTGTCTGTGGATCCCCTGTGGTTAGCTGATCTAGACTGTGCCCGACTGGGCTTGACTGCAAGTGTGGGTTGGGTCCATTCTGCTCCATGGGTCTCTCATCCTCCAAGGACGAACGGGCTACTTGGGACACGGCCTCCTGGCAATAGCAGAAGTGCAAGAGGGTAGAGTAGAAATGCAATGACTCAAGTCCTAGACTCAGAGCTTGTACACTGTTACTTCTGCTTACATTCCACTGGCCGAAGGACATTCGTGGCCTGACATCAATGGGGTGGGGGGGGCCACTCCACCTCTAGAGGGATGAACTGTAAAGTCACGTGGCAAAGGGCGTGGATATAGGGTGGGGTGAAGATTTGGGAACAGTAATGCAATCTGAAACAGATGGTTCAAACCAAAACTATGTATCTCTAGCTGAGACATTTATATATACAAATACGTATATGAAATGATATGGGGCTTCCCTGGTGGCGCAGTGGTTGAGAATCTGCCTGCCAATGCAGGGGACACGGGTTCGAGCCCTGGTCTGGGAAGATCCCACATGCTGCGGAGCAACTAGGCCCGTGAGCCACAATTACTGAGCCTGCGCGTCTGGAGCCTGTGCTCCGCAACAAGAGAGGCCGCGATAATGAGAGGCCCGCGCACCGCGATGAAGAATGGCCCCCACTTGCCACAACTGGAGAAAGCCCTCGCACACAAACGAAGACCCAACACAGCCAAAAATAAATAAATAAATGAATAAAAATTAAAAACAAAAAAAAAAGTTTAAAAAAAAAAAAAAAGAAACGATATGACTGCCTTTGCTGGAATCCTCTGTTTTAGATTACATTAAATCCATGCAATAATTACACATTCACATCCCTGAGGTGGTTTATTATGGGACCAGAGGCTTCTGAATCATGGCCGCCAACCTCAGGAAACCTGGGAAGATGGACCACAGGCCATCCCAATGCTGAGAAAGAACACCATGATGGAGACCTTTCTTCTTGCCTGGGTTTCCTACGTAAGGATGGGGGTGTAGGTGAGAAAAACCAGAGGAGACCCGAGACCTAGCAAATGTCCTTGCTGGCCTCTGAGCATGTCTTGGAGTGACACAAATCTGGAGTAAGACCCAGGAAGTGTCACCACTGGACCTCACTCTACTACCAAGTAGACATTCTAGCTAGTCTCACTGGCTGTCTAGGACAGGCCTTCTTCATGCATTGATTGTTTAAGGGAATAGGTCGAAGATTCCAACTCTTTCTTACAGCTCCTTTCCACTCCCCCATCCTGCCCTGCCTTTCTCATGCCATCCTTGAATAATGTGGGAGGGATGCCTAATGTCTCTTCAAAAAGTGATGTTGTCTAAAATCAGGCCTCCCTTCAATGAATTCCTCCAGGGCTCTGCAGTAAGCCAAGTACTGGAAACTGGCCCTTCCCTTTAGGAAGGAAAGCTCGCTGTTCAATTGATTCCGACAGCTAATGGAGTATAATCACCTTTGCCCAAAGTGATCCCAATCAAAGGAATCCACTGTATAAAAATTCAAGGTGGCAGCATCGAGATTTACATCTTGTAAGCAGAGAGAATGGAGTGTTGGGGCAGATGTTTAATGGTGGGGCCCCATGAGGATTCAGGCCATCTCTTATTTGGGGGAATTCTGCCTCCTGTCTCCAAAGGTGTGTGAGGTGATCCGTCTTCTGTAACTAATCCTAGCCTAGGTCTGGAGAGGGGACCAGCTGGATGTAATCGCCTCTTAGACCAGCCGCCATTATGGAGCGTGTCGGGCACTCCTGAAACTGCAACTTGCTCTCTGATTTCACTGACAACTTTGCTTGATTTAACTGGGTCCATCTTGAACTTACCCATGTCGGAACGTCCCTCGGCTTTGTTTCTTTGTCACTCTCCATGTAAATCTCTTCGCAACTCTATCCCAGAGGCCCTTCTGTGCCTTCTGCCTTCATTCCCCATCAGATGATGACGATGACAATGGTAATGATTTCGTTTTTATTGACGCAAAATAGCTGTACAGAAGAGCACACAGATCATTAGCGTCGGGCTTGATGAACACACCCATATATCCAGTGCCCAGATCACGAAACATCTCGTGCCCCCTTCCAAGTACTACGGCCCCAGAGATAACTGCTAACCTAACTTCTAATAGCATGATTAGCGTTGCCTGATTTGGTACTTTATAGAAACGGAATCTACAATATGAAATTTTTGTGTGTCTGGTTTCTCTTGCTCCACGCTGTGCTTATAAGATCCATCCGTAGTGTGTGCTGGATGGTTCACTCATTCTCTTTGCTGTGTGCTATTCCATGGTATGAATACACCACATTTTATTTCTCCGCTATTCTCCTGTTGATGGGTACTTGGGCAGTTTTGCTTTGGGGCTATTCCTAATAGTGCCACTATGAACACTTATGTTCATGCCTTCTAGTGAATAGATGGACACGTTTCTGCTGGGTGTCTGTATACCCACAAGCTGAGTCGCTGGGCCTGTGTTCAGCTTTCATAGATGGTGCCAAACCTTTTCCAAAGTGGTCATGCCAGTTTATATTCCCAGAACTGAATAGGAGAATTCTCCTTGCCAGCACTTGGAATTTTCTCTTTCCTTTTAGGCATTCTGGTGGACCCTATGAGATTTCAAGCTCCTAAAGGGCAGAAACAAAGGATTTTTCTTCCTTGAAAATTCTCCCAAGTGTCTCCTGTAAAACCATCCTGGGGAAAATGTTAGCTGATGCCCTGGAAAATAAAAGCACATGGTTTTCTTTTACTTTTCAGGAAAAGCTGAAATGTGGTCCTTGATCTTTAATGACAGTAGCTTTTGGAAACTGAGAAAATAAAAATCTGGATCGAGCCTCAAATTCCCACTCCCACCCTCCCAACCACCACCAGTCTGGTCCTGCTCTACAGTGGTTTCCATATGACACAAGCACACCTGCCCGGCAGCCCCAGGCTTCCCACTGCCCACCCACACCCTCTTGCCCGCTCTGCTCCCTGAGGGAGACTCAGCTCCTGGATCCCCCACCTGGAGTGATCTCCTTGCTCACCTTGACGCCCAGCTCCAGGCACACCTCCTCCACAGAGCCCTCCCAGACTACCTTTAAGTTGAAATCTCCCAGATGCCTTTGTGCTTATCGTCACAGCCACAAAACTTATCCTTTGTTTGTTCGGTTACACCTTATCTCCTCAGCTCAGTTGTAAGTTCTTGGACGGACCACGGTGTCTAGCAAGGTGTTCTCACACACCAGTTGCCTACGATGTGCTTATTGATCAGATACATGACCGTTAGGTTTTGTCTCTTAGTTGTGTGGGGCCGGAGAAGACTTCTCAGATGGTAAGATCAAGAAAGTCTCAATTGACTCAGATGAGCACATGTGGTGAGTGGTGTCCTGACACTGGGTATATTTTGAAGAAAAGCTTGCTGGTCCCCTCTAATTGTCTCTGATAACCTGGCTGAGCAGCGGGGCCTGCTGCTTGGTTCACTCACCAATGGTCTCAGTATCACCTGGGGTGTCAGCGTAGAATGCAGTGTCCTGGCCTTACTCCTTAGACCTGGGGTGGGACCTGGAAATCTCTATCTTCACCTCTCACCACAGTTGACGCTGATGCACAGCCAGGTTTGGAAACTAATTGATTCTGAAAAGAATGTTCTCTTCTAGGAAGTGAGACAATGTCAGGGGGCATGTGAGGAGGGGCTGTGATAGAGTTTGGATTGAGAGAGGCAGAGTTTGAGTCTTAACTCTTCCACTTACCAGGCGTGTGACCATGGACAAGGCACTCAACCCCCCTGAGCCTCAGTTTCCTCTTCTGTGAAGTGGGAACCTCACTATGGATCTGGTTTTGGTGCAAAAATTACCCCAGATTTGTTGGTAGGTAATTTATCAACAAATTACTTTGCCCCTTAAAACAACTGTTTTATTTCGGTCACAACTCTGTGGGTCAGGAGTTCTTGGAAGGGCTCAGCCGGGTGGTTCTTTTTGGGCGTTACAGTCAGGTATCAACAGGGGCTGCAGCCATTTGAGGGATGTCCGAGATGGCACGCCCACGCGGCTACCAGTTGTTGCTGGCCATTGTCTGGGAGCTCAGCTGGGCTGTAAACTGGGGCATCTACCTGTGACTCCCCAGCATGGCCATGACTTCTTTCTGACTTGTCCCAGAATGGGTGCCCCAGAAAGCCAGGAGGAAGCTGCATGGCCTTTTCTGACTTGGCCTTAGAAGTCTCACAGCATCACTTCTGTTGCATTCAGAGCAGTCATGAGCCCACCCAGATTTCTAGGAGTGGGATCACCGCCCTCACCTCTTGATGGGAAGAGTGTCAAATGACCCACGGACCTGTTTAAAACTGCCACGGTATCTGATGGGGTTGTGATGAGGATTAAGTGAGATATCTTTGAAGTGCTGGACAAATGTGAATTCCTCTTCTAGTTTGAGACCCAGGAGCTCCCAGGGCAAAGTCAGTGCCAGGTGCCAGGTTTCCAGTTGCTTTTGTTCATGTCTACTGGGCTGTAAGGATGGGGTGAAGGGACAGTCTTTCTCAGTTTCTTTTTTTTTTTTGGCGGGATCTTAGTTTCCCAACCAAGGATTGAACCTGGGCCACGGCAGTGAAAACGCCGAGTCCTAACCACTGGACCACCAGGGAACTCCCTCTTTCTCAGTTTCTAGTCATTTCTAGTGCCTTGGGATAGTTAGTACAGGGCAGCAGTGAGGTACTTTCTGATTCCCCAATGGGGGTTGTTGGATACACAAGGTCTCCCGTGGTCCCCTGAGACCCCGTATCAGCCCCAACTGAGTGCCTGGGCTCAACTGGAACCTTCTTGGGCTCCAAATGGGAACACCCGGCTGAGGACACAATGTCTCCAGGACAGATGCCCTGGTGTGGGTCCCTTGGGAGGCCCACACGTGTTGGGATGGGGAACTGAGTGGCAGCTGAATAGAAAGCAGTCAGAGAGTGGCTCTTGGGGGCGTTGTTCTTCCTTCTCTTGTTCAGGAGTGGGTCCCATCTCTGCCCTTGCTTTCTTCACCCCAGGTCGGGAGAGAGTCGGGGGGCTGAGGAGAGGTCAAAGGGAGACCATTGGGCCAGCTCCCGGGCTGCCAGGGGAAGATGGGGGATGGCTTGCCTTCCAGAGCTGCATTCAAGGGTGCCTCCGGATAAGGCAGCGTTAAGAGGGAGGCTGGGTTCCAGCTGGTGCCACAGTGGGTAGGATTTGCCCAACAGGGAAGGCAGGACAGAAGAGGCAGGAGCCCTTACGCGTCTGCTCCAGTGAGCTGGTGTCCTTTGGGAAGGTGGCCGAGTGCCCTCCTTGAGGAGCTCTCCCATGGACCCCTCTTGCTCACACTCTTGTTCTGGAGGAAGACGGCGGGACCTGTGTTTGGCAGCCTGAGGGTGCTGCGCCCTTTGGTCCTGCTTTTCCTTCTGGGGCTCCCTCACCTTCTTCATCACCACCACTAGCCTACCTCACGTTGGGCGACCGTGTTGTTCAGAGCAGGGCGGGTAAGGCTCAGAACCGCACAGCCGTGCAACACTTTAGCCCCCAGAGCTCACATTATTGCGCTCCTACGTGCCCGACACCGTGCTGAGGGCGAGAAATGGTCCACAGGCCTCGTGATGCCGGTCAAGGAGAGCAAATTGATGAACAGGCACCACGTGCCCAAGTGAATGATACACGTGTGGGAGCACCTCAGGAATCCATGGCCGGGCAGCTCTCGGAGGGCTGAGGAGGCCAGGAGAGGACTAACTAGGCTAGGCCATAATGCAGGCTGCTCATCCTCTCACAGCTCCGTGCCTCAGTTTCCGCATCTGTAAAGTGGGGATAACGAGGTGCCCGCCTTGAAGCGTCAGTCATGAGGATGAAATGAGGGGATGCAGATAAGCACTTGGCAGGGCCCCGGGCACACAGTCAGCCCCTAATCAAGTTGGTCTTCAGTGGTGAGGGATTTGCATAAGCAGGAGTGAGGGAAGGAGGGAGGGCAGAGTCATCCAGAAGGAGAAACCAGCGGGGAGCCCGGAGGGAGGTGGTGGAGGGGCGGCCTCCTACAGGGGTGGGTTCCATCCGCCCCTTCCTGCCCCCAGGTAAGGACAACGAAGAGCTCCCCACGCCCCCCACCTCCACCTCCCCAAGGCCTCCCAGCTCCTCCCCCCTTCGGACTGCGACACCTGCTCCCTGAGGCTTTTCCAGGTGGCTCCACCCTGGTTCTCCCTTGCGGAACCTGGCCTGGCTCCTCCTTATAGACCAGCTCCTCCTATTTCTATTCACTGCGTGGTGGGGGGATCCCCATTCTCCTTAAGCATCAAACCTTGGGGGAGAAGAAAGACCGTCACTTTGCAAGTCCAGACCCACTAGCTTTGTGACCTTAGGAGAGGTACTTAACCTCTCTGAGTCTCAGTTTCCTCATCAACAAGAGGGTAATCCCTGTGACTAGTGACTTGTTCTGCCCATACTTCTAGGAGAATTAAATAAGAGAATGCATTAAATAGGCACCTAATACTTAGTAGGTGCTTAATAAATGGTGGCTATTTCCATAGTGATTCTACTGCTGTGTATCCAGAAGGTGTTCGGTTAAACGACATCCGGGGATTTGACTGGCATAGGCAGCCGCTCCTTGTTGGCAGATAAAGAAATGGAGGTCTTCCTCTCTCTTGATGATTCGGGGAAAGCGCTCCCTGCCCCCTTTCCCTCCTGAGAGGTACCCCATGCTGTGCTTCAGAATTGGAAACAGCAGGCACAGACACAGTGCGGGGTCAAGCCAGAGGTAGCTGAGGGAAGAAAGAGTTCTAGATAAAGATTTTTCTCACTTAATGGAGGGCTTTGCCCAATAGTCACGAAAACATAACTTTCTTCTAAAACTCTGGGATGGAACCCTTTCTACAGTACGTTTCAATGAGCTGTATTAGTTTGTTATTGCTGTGTAACAAACTGCTCTAAAATGCAGTGGCTTAACACAACAACAATTTCTTCTTCCTCACCATCGGGTGGGTTGGCCGGGCTCGTTCATGCAGCTCACTCATCTCAGGGGAGGCCCAAGATGGCCTCATGCACAGTATGGCAGTTGGTACCAGTTCTCAGCTGGGGTGAACAGTGGCTCTCCAGCCTGTCACCTCGAATCCTCTAATACACAAGACTGGCTTCCTTATGTGGCATTTTCAGAACTGCCTGAGAGAGTGAAGCAGGTTGCTGCAAGGTCTTTTAAGGCCTTATCTCAGAAGTCACACAGTATCACTTCTGCCACATTCTGTTGGTCAGAGCGAGTCACCAGGCCAGCCCAGCTTCTAGGGAAGGGGACACAGATTCCACTCTGTATTAGTCTGCTCTGGCTGCCATAACAAAAGTACCGCAGACCAGGTGCCTAAAACCACCGAAATATACTGCCTCACAGATCTAGAGGCTGGAAGTCCAAGATCAAGGTGTGGGCAGGGTTGGTGGCTTCTGAAGCCTCTCTCCTTTGGCTTGTAGATGGCTACCTTCTTCCTGTGTCCTCACATGGTCTTCTCTCTGTGTGTCTGTGTCCATATTTCCTCTTCTTATGAGGACCCGGTCAGACTGGATTAGGGCCCACCTGTGTGAACTCATTTTGAATGACCACATTTTAACTTAATTACCTCTTTAAAGACCCTAACACCAAATACAGTCACATTCAGAGCTACTAGGGCTTAGGATTCCAAAATATGGATTTGGGGGGACACAATTCATCCCATAACACACCCTTTGGTGAGGAGAGCTACAAAGTTGTGACCATCTTTTTTTTTGTGTGGCCATTTTTAATCTATGACAGGAGACTATAGTAAATGCTCAAACATGCAACTGCTAGTACTGTTATTTCTGCTATTTTATTACCTGCCTGTTGTGAGGTTAGTGAGGAGAAACTCCAACTCTAGGTCCTTAAACCCTCCAGATTCACTCTCTCCAACAAACACGCATCTTTCCCAGGGCAGCTGCCCTAGTACATCACTGCAGGCGCTCAGCAGGCTGCAAGGACCTCACATGCCTGTGCCACTGGCTCCCTGGCTTTGAGGAGACTGTGTGGGCAACCTCCCAGAACAGGACAAGCCAGGCTGGCCTCACCGGCCTTTATCACCCCACGCCCCAGGCCCCAGACAAACCCCTCCATCTTCCATCTGGCCTGCCGCTTCCCCCAGGTGCCTGGGGTGTCTTTTTCAGGGCAGTCTAGTTCCCATAACACCTGACTTATACATATGGGGTGTTTAATAAGAGTTTGAAGAATAGAATTGAGTTCGGAATCTTCGTGGTCCCCTTAACCCCTAGCTCAACGATTCCCCCCTGGTCCTCATATCCCAAAGTCACCAAGAGCCCAGTGGGGATTTGGAAGGTTTCTCCTATCGCAGCTTCTCTGGTTGTTATTCCTCCCCTCCCAGGCCCCTGCCCCTTCCCCCAAATCCATTCCACAGCTGCCTTTCCTCACCACGTGGCATCCTCAAAGACTCAGGGTTTTGACATTGAACCTGACTTTTATCTGCTGTGGATTGGTGGAATGGTGATGCTGGGAGAGAGGAAACATTTCTGCTCCCCCCAGAACCCCCTTACACACACACACACACACACACACACACACACACACACACAGACTTCCGGAGCCAGATAAATGCAGGAAAGTAAGACACAGCTGCAGGTCCAGCCACCCCAAGAGAAATGAGAAAGTGTGGAAGAAAACAAGAAGAAAAGGTGCGGAGTTGGGAGAGGTCAAGTGCCATATTATTTGCAGTTCTGATGGGCACACAGCGCAGCTCAGGGATGCGGTGTTGGTAGCAGCCCAGCAGAAAAGGCTGACAAAGCCAACACCCATTGCCAGAGCCGCAGCTCTGCGGGGCGGCCTGATGAGTTCTGCCTCTGAACACCATTGTGAATGGACGGGATGGTGAATGTGCAGAAACCTTCACCCCCAAAATGCGATTAACTGACTGTAGCGCCCCTACTGACTACACTGCCCTCCCGCCCACAGTGACCCTCCACCCCCGTCCCCACCTGCCACTGCACACACAGCTTGGTGGCATGCCAGGTGTGAGGTACCCTCCAGGGTGGGAGAAACCGGTCCATCCAGAAGGGGAATTCACCCAGGGATTTCAGGAAAGAGCCACAACGGGGATTTCTGATCCCCAGGACCCCCCTTTTTTTTTTAAAGTTGCTGCTTACACGGATGGACCTAGAGATTATCATACTAAGTGACGTAAGTCAGAAAGAGAAAGACAAATATCATAGGAGATCACTTATATGTGGAATCTAAAAGAAATGATACAACTGAACTTATTTACAAAACAGAAACAGACCCACAGACTTCAAAAACAAACTTCTGGTTACTGGGGGGAAGGGTGGGGAGAGGGATAAATTAGGAGTTGGGGATTAACATATACACACTACTATATATAAAGTAGATACCCAACAAGGGCCTACTGTATAGCACAGGGAACTCTACTCAACACTCTGTAATAACCTATATGGAAAAAGAATCTGAAAAAGAACAGATATATGTATATGTATAACTGAATCACTTTGCTGTACCCCTGAAACTAACACAACATTGTAAGTCAACTATACTCCAATATAAAATTAAAATTAAAAAAATAATAACGGTAAGAAACGACCCAAAAAAATTGCCTCTTGACCCACAGTGGATGCCTTTGACCTGTAGAAAGGAAGGTCAGCCAGTATCTGAGACTCCCTGGCCTCCGAGTTGCCCCAGGGCCCAGGCAAGAGGTCAGAGCCACACTAACTGCCCCGCTGTGGCCAAGAGCCCCTGCTGGGCTGAACAGTTCCTGCTAAGTCAGAGCGCGTTCTCCCAACAATCTGGCTGCTAGTCAGGCCCAGGCGGCAGTGAGCAGCCCCTGGCTGAGTGTGACGCTGGGCTGCGGGCCTTTGAAACAAGCACGCTTCGCTTCACTCGACTCTGAGTTGTCTGCTTGGAAACAGAGAACATCTTGGCCCCGGCGGTGAGCGATCTAAGCCCTGGTGGCAGGGGAGTTGAGATTCTCGGGATGACCGGCTGAAGGCTGCTAAGAATATCCAGCCACAGGCCCGACCACAAGCCAGTGAAGGCCCCACGTGGCGGCTTCCGTGGTCCTTCAGACGTGGGAGGAAGGAGCTGTCTGGGCAGCCGGTGCTCGTGGGGTCCCTCAGTTGGAAGTGTGTAGACGCAGAAGTAAAGAGTAAGGTCAGGTAACATTTTTAAAAATCCAAGAAGCCCATCCTGCCCCCAGGGAATGCATAATCCCAGGAGGAAGGACATCAGCCACAAGGGACTTAGTGCGCGTTACAGGTTAAAGCGAGGACAACCAAACAGAAGGGGCCGGCGGCAAGCCACCTCACATGCGTCTGTGAGGCTGCAAGTGCCAAAGAGAGAGCACCCACACCGGCTTCCTGCAGCCAGATCAGGTGGGTCTCGTGGCCTAGCAGCTGGTGGCCTGATGGGGAGCCCGGGATACATGGTCCGTCCTCTAGACCTCAGTTCCCACATCTGCAAAGCCAGGGATTCGGGTCACTGTTTCATAAACATTTTGAAAGGTCAGGTCTCAGACCTTCCGGACTTTGATGCATGCGCCCCCTGAAAAATGGACATGGGCACCAAGGCCACCATTTTTGCACCATTTCAAGGGGTTGCCCGGCCCCAAGCTGACCATCCAAGGATCTCAAGCAAAGGTTCTGAGGGTTTGGCTTAGGGGAGGAAGTATTCTTGGAGGTCTGGAGAGGACTGGGAAGAGTTCAGGGATAAAGTGGGATTGAAGGAGGGGCAGAAATTAAATATCTACTCCTTCATCCAACAAATGTGGTGAGTGGCAGCTGTGGGCAGGCACAGTGGGTGCAGCCACAGAGGAAACACAGGGGTCCTGGGTCTTGTGGGAACGCCTTTCTAGCTGGAGAGACAAGCCCCTTAGGCTCCAGCCACACAGGCCGTCGTTGTTCCCTTGCTCAAATAGTTCAGGGGCAGTCGTACTTCAGGACCTGCGCGCTTACCCTTCAGCTGCCTGGAGCTCTTTTTCCCTTATCCTCAGACAGCTGGTCCCCTCTCAGCTCAGAAGCCATGCCCGGGATGAGGCCTCCCTGGCCATCCCCGCCCCTCGCAGCCACGCTGCCCTGTTTCATCTTCTTTGCAGCTCATATCATCATCCGAAGTTATCTTCTCTATTTGCTTTGTGTTTATGGTCCGTCTCCCTTAGCACAGGGACCCTGTCAATCTTGTTCTCCACGGTGCCCTGGCGCCCAGGACAGTGCTCGGCATAGAGTAAACACCTGTCAGAGATGTGATGGACCAAATGAACTAATTACAGACTTAAAGATAGATTGCTGCAAACTGGTGAGGCCTGTGGTGTAAGGCTAAGGACCAGGTGGTTTGAGAGGGTGAAGCTGGGGGACTAACCTGGCTCGGGGGAATGTGTCTTAGAGGCAATGCTGTTTAGATAGAGCTCCAAATGACTAGGAAAGTGGGGTGGAGGGAAGACGGATCCGGGCAGTCTCCTGGGATGGCCCGGATGTGGGAAGGGGCTGGAAACAGAAGCCGAGAGCAAAGGTCTGAAGGGTAGGGCCTGGTGAGCTGCCTGAGGGCTTTCATCTTCATCTCAGTAGTGAAAGCTGTAGGGGTACCATTGCTCTGGCTCCAGGGCGCTGTGCCCCCTATTACCTCTCTGATCCATCCTCCTGCTTTACACTCTGGCCACACTGGAATCCTGCTTGTTCCTTACACACCGCAGACACCCTCCCGCCACAGGTCCTTTGCACTGGCTATGCCTCTGCCTGCAACTCTCTTCCTCCAGAAATCCTCTTGGCTCCCTCACCTCCTTCGAGTCTTTGCTCACCTCTCACCTCCTCACAGAGGATTCCCCTGACCACCCCTGAATCCTGAAACCTTCTCCCTACCCCCTGCCCTCCTGCTGGCCCTTACCTGCTCCCACTTTTCTTTCCTTGGTGTGTATCGCTGTCTACTGTCCGAGGCAATTTTAAGACCCGTTACCTTTATTGTCTATCATCCATCTCTCTCCTGCTGGAATACAAGCACCCTAAGGACAGGCATCCGTTTTGCTCCCCAGGATGTGCCGAGTGTCTGGAAGGGCACCTGGTACCCAGTAGCAGTCGAGATTTGCAGGGATGGTCGTTGCTGTTGGCTGCTGTGCTGGAAATGGACGGCAGAGGGGCAGAAGCGGACCAAGGGGGCCAGTTAGGAGGTCACTGCCAGGTCTTAGGCAAGAGATTGTGCTAGGCAGGCGCTGGATGCAGAGGGAATGGATGACTCCTAGAGCTGCCAAGAGGACAGAAAACAGGATTTGGTGATGGGTCAGGTTGGAGGGGTGAGATGGTCAGAGAGCTCAGAGGTGACTCCCGGGTCCCTGGACTGCATTCTGGGCATAGCTGGGTGTCATGACCAGGTGGTGTGTGGGAACCAGGGAGAAGAAACAGGGTTAGAGGAAAGAAGGGAGAAAGGGGTTCCCGGAGGGGAACAGTCATGGGCACCAGTGGGGGAAAGGCTCACCTGTCTAGGGGAGAGTGAAAAGTGCGGTTTGGCTGGAGTGGAAGGAAGTTCCTGCGGAGGAGAGGAAGATGGCAGGAAAGGCCGGATCAGGGGGCCTGGCCATCCGCTAACGCTGCCTACTTGCTGCCCTTGCTCTGGCATCCTGGGCTGTGGGCAGGGTGCTGTGAATCCTCACCCTGAACATGGCCCATCCACCTGGTGCATTGCTCTCAACGACTTGCTTCTATCATGGAGCAGAAAGTTTGCTTTTGTTCCCGTGATTTTAAACCGTGCTTCCTGGCTGTCTCTAGAAAAACCTCACTGCCCTGCCTCCCCACCCCGACTCCACCCAGAGTGTCCCCCACTCTCCTGCAGCCGGGTCTCCTGCCCAAGAGCTCGCATGCAATTATAAGCCTTCTCCTTCCCCAGTTTGTTTGCGTATTTTTTTATTTATTGTATTTTTTTTCTTTTTGGCCACGCCCCCGCGGCTTGCAGGATCATATTAGTTCCCCGACCAGGGATCGAAGCCGCGCCCTCGGTAGTGAAAGCATGGAGTCCTAAGCACTGGACCGCCAGGGAATTCCCTATCTATTGTATTTTTTATTTTGTTAACATTCTATTGAAGTGCAGCACACAGACAGAAAAGTATCTAAATCCTAAATGTACAGCTTGATGAACCTTTACAAGCTGGGCACACCCGTGTAGCCAGCATCCCGATCAAGATGCAGCGTGTTCCCAGGCCCCCCACCCCGAAGTCCCTGTTGTGCCCCCTCCCAAGGGGCATGCCCCTCTCCACTGTCCCCCTTCCTCCAAGGTCACCCCTAGGCTGACTTTTGACACCTTAGATTGGCTTTGCCCACTTTAAAACTTGAGGTAAATGGAATCCTATTGAGAGCGAGCTTTTGAGGCGGGCCTGCATTTTAAAATCAGTCTTCCTGGCGGCCTTGAGGCCAGTGGTGTTAGGTGCTGGAATTGATAAACAAATGGAAAATGGGGTTAGGAGGGAGTGAAGGCAGTTGAGACTGGATCTGGAGAGTCGGGCGGAGTTCTAAGAGGATCTTGAACTGTAGGAGGAGGAAGGAAAGTAGCTCACACCTGAGGGAGGGAGAGACCCCTGCCTCTGAGAAGGACATGCTCCATGCTACCCTGATCCCAGAAGTGTCTCTTTAGCTAAAGATCAGAAAGGGTTCTTGCCTTAGGGGAAGAGATCATTCAAGTTCCATTGTTCCAGTGTCCGGGAAGATTTTTCTGTGTGTGTGTGTGTGTGTGTGTGTGTGTGTTTATGAGAGAGAGAGAGAGAGAGAGGTATTCCTGGGAACCCATTTCTCTAATAGTAATTCCTAGGGGGCCTCATGCTAGATGGGCAGTACTGGCTTCCACCTGCGTGATGGTGATGATGGTGGTGGGGAGGCCTCAGAGATGGGCAGAGACATTTGAGGATTTTAGAATCCAAAGTCCAGAGAGGGTGAGTGACTTGCCCAAGGTCACACATCGAGGGAACCAGCATTAGAAATGGGATCTCTTGTGCCCTCCCCGGTCCTTTCATTACTGTGTACCACCCCCTTGCTTTACAAAGAACCTAGTGTTGCCACCAAAACAGCAGAATTACCTCATTTTTCCTTTTTTATAAATTTATTTTTGGCTGCGTTGGGTGTTCGTTGCTGCACGCGGGCTTCCTCTAGTTGCAGCAAGCGGGGGCTACTCTTTGTTGCGGTGCGTGGGCTTCTCATTACAGTGGCTTCTCATTGTGGAGCACGGGCTCTAGGCATGCAGGCTTCAGTAGTTGTGGCATGCAGGCTCAGTAGTTGTGGCTCGCGGGCTCTAGAGCGCAGGCTTGGTAGTTGTGGCACGCGGGCTTACTTGCTCCGCGGCATGTGGGATCTTCCCAGACCAGGGCTCGAACCTGTGTCCCCTGCATTGGCAGGCGGATTCTTAACCACTGCCCCACCAGGGAAGTCCCAATTACCTCATTTTTGAAAGGCGTTATGAACTCAGTTCTATATGTGGAATGGGGCACAGAGGTTGTGAGTGGGCATGACATTATAATTCACGTCCCACTCTATTTATCTTTGCTGGGTTTTGTGTATCTTTGGAAGCAGCCTTAAATCATTATTGGAACAAAGTAGGGAGAAAAATAATAATATATAATTACAAATGAGGACTAGACCGTATGAATCCTAGTAATTGCCTTCCCTGCAATCCTTAGTTTGGGTATTTTCAGAATAATTAAAAGATTAGGCTTTCATTGGTGGAGGTGGTGGGTTAGCGCTGAGCCCTAAACAGTGGCATCACCTACTCCAGGGATGGCCCCGTGCCACCTGCTGCCTGGGACGCTTTCTGAGTAACACCAAGGGCTGTGCTCCAATCTCTGAGTATTTACTCTCTGCTGAGGAGAAACTCTGGCAACGGCTGTGAAATAAACCCCAAAGCCAGGGAGAAGCTGAAGAAAGGAAATAGTCGGTGGCGCATTAATCATTGTCGGCATAGCTAGAGCAGAGGACAGAGGCTGGTTTGAAGAAAGACAGAACCTGAATTATCTTGGAGATTGATCTTCCCTCCTGCACGCTCCCTGTGCCAGCAAATAGGTCAGGAAGGTCCCGGCGCAGCCACTGGCATTGAACTGGCGAGGGCATCCACCGACTGGCCAGCATGCTTTGTCAAAGAGACCAGGGCAGGGATGACCACACTCTGTCACAGGGATCATCCCAGAGCTTCTGCTTACCCTGAACAGGCTGCATCTTGGAAAGCGACAGAACACAAGAGGCATCTCAGAGAGACCTTCGGGACAAATTCACTGCTGTCATGTCCTCAGAGGGCATTGTTGGCATGCCAGCATGCAGTGAAGGCCATTTCCTTTAGATCCGAAGAAAGCACCCAATTATGATGCACCTGTGGAATTGGCAGAGTAATGACGTTGACCACAGGTGCCTGGAGAGTTGGAAAGACTGCATGGATCAAAGTTTAGGCTCTAGGAATCAGGCAATGAGTGTCCAGGCAAGCAGGCAAGTTAATTATCCTCTAAGCCTCAGTCTACTGATCTGTGAAATGGGGATAATAATAGTACCTTTATTATGGGATAGTTTTCCCATATGTGAAATGAGATTAGTAATGCATATAAAGTGTTTAGAATTGTGCCTGGTGGATAGTGAGCCCTTAATAAATCCTAGCTATTGTTCTCCTAAGAGCTGAAAAGGGCTAGTGGCCCTCCTCCTCCCCAAATTCAAGAACTTCAGAGGGGCTGTGTAGTGGGTTCTCCCAATATCCTCTCTTCCCTGCTTTAGCTCTCCCCATGGTAAGAGCAGAGTAATCTTTATCAAAGCCCAAAGCTGGGAAAAACGTTGCCCAGAAGTCTGAAAGGGCAAGGTGGTTTATAATCTCACCAAACACTGAGCCATAATTTAGTACTGGTGGAGGTGCAGAAACTTTCCAAACAGAGCTAGACAACCTACTTGTTCTGGGGAGGAAGTCCTTCCCTTGAACTTGGCCCCTCATTTTTTCGAAGCTTACTTGAGAGGAAGGCAACTCTTCACATAGATGATAAATTCTTAGGTTCCCATGGTGAACACAGCAGATCAGCCAAGACCTGCTGATCCCAGAAAGAAACAAACTCCTTTTATGATATTTACTCCAGTTGGCAAGTTGGCAAGATGACCCCAGAGGGACAGGATTGGAGAAGCTATGTAGGATCTGATCCCAGAAATAGTTTAAGGTTTGGGGGAACAGTGCATATGCATGGGAGACAAACAATTACTCTACTGGAAAGAGCCCAGGTTTGGAGTCAGGTAGAATCCCCATCGCCAAACTCAGTTAGATTAGCTATATATATGGGGAGGGCAATTGTGAGCTTCAGTTTCCTTAGCTGTAAAATGTGAATCATAATACTTAACCCATAGGCTTATTTTTGGGGCTTTGGTGAGGTAACTTGGGAATCTACCTAATAAAGTAACTGAAAAGAGCGAAGGCCCTCAATAAACAGTAGCTATTTTTATCATGGAGGAATTATTCATCCTTAAAAAAGACTTGCTTTGCTATCAAATGCATCATAATGACATAGTTACTGTTCAAAGTCAAACGGCGGCATGGGACTGAGAGAAGAACTCCGACTGCCCAAGGTCACCTGTGACCAGAACCCACTCTTCTGGTTTCTGAGGGTCTGGAGAGGAAGGGTGGTCTCAATCTTTTGCCACCAAGTAAGGACCAAGTGGTTGGCAACAGGCAAAATACTCTAAGGAGCTTTGGGTTCTGTCTTGTTCTTGGCTAGGACGTCCCTCTCTCACCTCCTGGGGCTGATATTCTGTGGCACTTAGCAAGGATAGGAACGTCCAAGGCCCGCCCTCAGCATGTACACCCAGGAACCCTGGATCCTCTGACAAAAACCTGTATGCTTGCATCCCATGCTCCCATGAGCCTCTCCAGGTGATAATGGCTCCTCTGGCCTCATGCTTTACTTTCCTAATTTCTTAGGTCTCGATCCTCACCAGAACTACAGAGCTACTCCCTGCAAGCCCAGACACCCAGCTTTTCCTGAAGCACATGCCCGTAATTATCTTACTCTCTCTTTTTAAAAAAAAAATTTTATTTTTTGTGTATTTTTTTTGGCCCATTTGCACCAAAAAAAGTGATTCATGTGGGATCTTAGTTCCCTGACCAGGGATCAAACCCGTGCCCCCTACATTAGAAGGGCGGAGTCTTAATCACTGGACTGCCAGGGAAGTCCCTTGTTTTGCTCTCTTGAACTTGGTTTCTTCTCTGGCCATGATATAGAATATTGATTAGAGTTAGCAAACACGTATGAAGCATTCAGTGACTCATTTACTGTTTATCAAGTATTTTGGGGGGAATTCCCTGGCGGTCCAGTGTTTAGGACTCCGCACTTCTACTGCAGGGGGCACGGGTTCAATCCCTGGTCGGGGAGCTAAGATTTCACATGCCGCGTGGCGAGGCCAAAAGTAAAAAATAAATGAAGTGTTTTTTTAAGCATCTATATGTGCCAGGCATTGTGCCACAAATGTGCCGCAAACAACATTATGAGAACAGTATGTTTCTACATGTTCGTTCCTGGATATTGATGCAAACTTAGTACACAGTGATGGCGCACCCTGTCCTTACAGAGCGTACAGTCTCTTTGGGGAGATGACAGCCCAGGGAGGAATGCTCAGAGCCTATTAACAACAGGGCCATGTGTGCTGGCCCTCAGAGGGTGAGGCAGGCAGTGGCAAGGCATGAGGTGGCAGGGATTGGAAGCCTTGTTAAGGAGTTTGGGTTTTGTTCCAAGTACAGTGGGAACTAGTGGGGTAGTGACATGTGACATGCTTTTTTTTTTCTCAAAAGACCTTTGTAGCTGCCACGTGGAGGATGGGTTGGGGGAGGGTGAGAGTGGCAGCACAGAGAACAGTGGGACTAGTAATCCTGTATGCTAATCCAGGCAAGAAGATGGTGCCCTGGCCAAGGTGGATTTGGGAGAATCCGAAGAAGTAGGTTGACTGGATAGAACATTTGGAAGTAGAATCGGTTAGCCTTGCCATCAGACTGGAGGAAGGCGAGGTGGGAGATAAAGGAGACAGGTCTAGAATGACCCCTTCCCTCCCACCCCCAAGATTCTGCTTTAAACACTTAAGTGGTTGAGACATTTTCTGCCATAGGGAAGGGAATTGGGACAAAGGGCAGGTCCCAAGGGAAGAGCAGGTCTCTTTTTTAAGGGACAGTTTGTCCTGCTTGCCACTCTTTCCCCAGGACCTGTTGCAGGGCCTGGCATTTAGTAAATACCCCCAAATATTTGTAGATTAATTGATTTTTTTAAAATTCAGTTTTAGGTAGGCTATGAAGCAGAGTGACAAAGAAAGTGGACTCTACGACTGACTGAGTTTGAATCTTAGCTCCACCATTTTCCGAGTGATTTTGGGAATGTTCTGTGACCTCTCTGCCTTAGTTTCCTCATCCGTAAAATGTGGATAATAATTCTACCTGCCTCAGAGGGTAGTTGTAAGGATTAATCGTTAATTTCTAGAAAGTCCTTAGAAGAGTGTTGCCAGCACTCTGCAAATGTTCACTATTGTTATCATGAAGCTGGTCATAGATGGCCAAATTGAGATGTCAGGTCTGCAGTTTGATATGGGGGTCTGGAACTGGAAAAACAAATTGAAGGGTTATCAGGTCATCAGCAAGTAGGTGGTATTTAAAGCCATGAGCCTGGATGAGGTTGGGGCAGGGGGGAGAGAAGGAAGGACCCAGGCCCAAGGCAACTAGTAGAGCATAGAGAAGAGTCCAGAAAGAGACTGAAAGAGACTCAGAGGTAGGATGCAAACCATGTGTGTGTGGTATCTGGGAAGCCAAGAACAGTTCAAGTGGGGAGTGGTCAGGGGTGTTGAGTGCTTCCAAGGCCAAGGAAAGCTTGACACCCCCCCCCCCGCATCCCCACCCTCCAGCAACAAGGAAGTGGCAGGTGATCTTGAGCCCTTTCTGCAGAATAGCTAGGGAGGGTGGAGGTTGAAGAGTGTGGGTTGAAGAGTGTGATAAATGATGCATCTACACAGTGAAATTCCACAGGCCTTGGCACAGACAGAGCCCATCTCCAAGTGCTGATATAGAAAATGATCTGTAAGATGTAGCAATAAGTTTTATAGGTGAGGTACAGAACAGCTTGTGCAGTGTGTTCCCATTTCTGAAAATAAAGAAAGTGGTGGTGAGGGTGGTGAAGATGTTTAATCTTCCCCAGCAGTGTTGAAGATGTTTAATGTACCGACAAATATGTGTCTGTATCCCCTCTACGTTGTGTTTTACACAAACTGTAAGGTACTCAAACTGTAACGTACTATACACACCCATTCTGCACATTATGGTTTTCCCCTAACAATAGACCTTAGGGGTCATTCCCTATCAATACTGCAGAGCAAATTTTTATTTTTTAAAATAGGTACAGAATGTTCCCTTGTATGCATGAACCATCAATGTCATTGCTGGACATTTAGGTTGTTTCTAATCTTATGCTGTTACAAACAAAGCTGTAATTTATACCAATATTTTAGAATAACTTCAAAACGAGCTGAGTTTTAGAGGGCACACAAGGTAAGGAAATGGAAATACTAATGGACGCAGACACCTCTTTTGAGAACTACAGCTGTGCAGGGGAACGGATAAATAGGGAGCCGGGGAAGGAGATGTGGGGCTAAAGAAGGGCATTCTAAAGATGGAAGATGCTTCAAGGGAATGAATACAACAGAGTAATTCAATAAAGAGTGCATGAGGGTGGGGGAGGGAGGCAGTCAGGAAGAGCCTCTGCCAGTGATATTTTAGCAGGTGTAGGAGGATGACTTAAAATGGTATGAGGACCTGTGCTGAGTGCTGTGGGAACAGCAGGTTGGATGAATGGACACAGGCCTTCAGGAAGGTTCCACTCCAGCAGGGAAGCTACGATGTTTCACAAATCAGTTGTGATATTGTTAGAAAGTGGTTGATTCTGTTACTGAGGTATAAAGGTCTATAAACATCCCACTGGGTGCCTGCTGGTGGAATTTGCTCACACTTCCGGTGATTCCCTGGGTTTTTGATAAACCATTAGCTGGAGGAGAGGAGAATGATATTTTGCCTGGAATTTGTGGATTTTCCTATAGGGATTAAATGACATGCACGCCCTGGAAGGCTGAAAGAAAAGAAAAGGAAAGAAAGAAAGGAGGAAAGGAAGGAAGGAAGGAAAGAAGGAAGAAAGGAAATAAATAAATAAAAATCCCAAGAATTTATATTCCTGATGGCTTTGCTGATGGTCGTGTAAATTGTATATTTAATCAAAGGCACTCGAATGTCTCTTTTTTTTTTTAACTATTGAAGAGCCATTTAAATGTCAACATAAGTGATTCCCTCCCAAATAGTGCTGTTTATACATTACTTCCCCTAATAGACCATAATGATTCATAAGGAGGCATTTCGCGCCTCTAAATTGTAGGCCTATTGAAATATAAATTAAGATGATAAATAATTTGACCTTACCTGAGAGTACTAAGTATTTACATGTGTCAAATACGAAATTACCCTGAATATCAGGGTCCCTAAAAAGGCAGCCTTCCTCTCCTGGATGAATTCAATAAATGAAACGGGTTTAAATATCTCCTTTGGAGTGTGGAGAAAAGAGAGGGGCAGACACAAAAGAACGGGCCGGGGACCCGGCCGTCCCCGCCCTCCAGACTTCGCCTTGGCCTGGGGGCCTGGGACCCCTCCCCGGGAGTGCAAAGCGGGTGCCGGCCGCCCCCGCGTGCCCCGCGCGCCCTCTTCGCCCCCTCCTCCCGCGACGCCGCTGGAGTTTCTAAACATGGAGTTTCATACAGGAACTTTGCCAGGCCGAGCTCGCCGCTCTCCCGGGTCCCCGCAGCGGGATTCACCGAGTCGGCGGCGCCGCGCGGCCTCCCCGCCCCCACGCCTCCGGGGAGCCGCTGACCTGGCGGCCTCCAGCTCCGCAAAGCCGCTCCGCCAGGTTCATAACCCGAGAAGGCGCGGAACCTCCCGGGCCCTGCGCCCCCGCCCGACCCTGCCAGGGCCCCGGAGGGTGGCAGCTGGGCGCCCTCGGCGGGACCCGAGCCCAACCTGCCCGCCGGGCCTGTTTGTTGGCGGCCGCCTGAGCTTGGGGCCCGGGGCTCGGCGAGCTCTCCGCTCCCCGGACCGGGGCCGAGCCGCGGGGGTCGCCGAGGCGGCGGAGGGGCGCAGGCCACGGAGGACCCGGGCTGGGTGCGTTGACCGCTCGCGCCGGGTTTTTGTTTTGTTTTGAAGCCGGGCGTGGGGGAGGGGAAGCACCTTGTCAATGAGAAATTTCCTGTTCGCAAGACTCTTCTTGCAGAGTTTCTGTCCTGCCCTTGAACTGACAAGTGGATCTCCGCAGCGCGAGCCCCCGAGAGTTCATCCAGCCGCGCCGGGCGCGCGCAGGGGTGGGGGCGGGGGCATCCGCGCCGCGGCGCCGAGCCCCCGGGAGCCCGGTGGAGCGGGGCCGACGCCTGCCCTCCCGGTTCCCGGGCGCACCCGTGAGCGCCCAGCCGAGCGGTGACTAATCTGCGGCTCTGGGCCTCTTGGCGCGCAGCCCGGGCTCGCCTCCCGCCCCCTCGTTCCATCCCCCTCCCCGCCGGCCTCCCGGCCCCGCCGCGCCGAGCTCCGCGGAGAGAATCGCGCGGGCCGCCGCCGCCGCCGTCGCGTTCCCGGGAGTGTGGGAAGCGGGTCGAGGCAGGCGGCTCCCAAGCCGTCTCTCCAGTCGCTCTTCTTCGACCCAGGCCCAAGTGTGCGTGTGTGTTTCCTTCCCCGTAAGCACTTTGATCAGCGTTTCCTCAGCGCCGCGGAGGAGCCAGGGCGAACCGGAGCTTTTAACCCCCTGCGTGCCGCCCCACGGTGGGCTCCGTGGGGAGGGTGCCGCTGGGAGACTAGTCGACACGGGGGCGATCGGTTTGGTTTGGCAAGCCAGTGTCTGGAGGAGCCCGACCGGATCCGAGGAGCTTGCCCAAGCGCGGCAGGCTCTCCTGGGGAGAGCAGGCCGCGAGGCCCGGGGCGGCTCGTTAATGTTCCAGCCTGCCCGGGGGCCGCACAGGAACCCGACCTGACTGGCGAGGCGAGGTGCGGGCTTGAAAGGCCCGGCAGGCGGAGGCTTCTGGAGGGGATCTGGAGGCCCCGGGGGGACCCACTTTCACGCACCCTGTCCGCTGGCGCGTGGACGGCTCCCAACCCGGGGTGGGGGCCTCGCTCTCGCCCCGCGGACTCGGCTCTGGCTGCCGCTCCCTCCCCTGGCCAGGCCTCGCCGGGGAGTTAATGATTGATTTACTGGCTCCGCGCGGCCGGCGCCCTCCCAGCTATTTGTCCAAGCTGAGGAGTTGCTGGCGAGCAGCGCAAAGGCCGGGAGCGTGGGGGTCGCCCGGGAAGGGAAGCCGCGCTGCTGACGGGAACGAGCGACCACTTGATTAGCCCCCACTGAGTGGCTCTAGCCGTGTCCGGGGCGAACCTGCTGGAGGCCCGGGCCGGGTGAAGGGAACATTGGGAAGCGCCACACGTAAACGGGTTGGCAGCTGGTGATTAGGCCGCCCGGTTTTATGAGTCATAATGGGTCGCCCGCCTGGCCCTCAGCCTGCTCGCTGTGGACTCGGCGCGCCGGGGTCCAGGCGGTGGACCGTTCCGGGCCGTGCAGAGGGGGATGCTCTGGGGGGGCTGGGCCGCCGAAGGCGTTGCGCAGGATTTCCTCTCATTTCTCGTGGAAGGCAACACAAACACCCTAAATCAAACCGCTCCGACAACCGAGGGCTCCACACAGACACATCAATAAGAATTTCGCCTCCCGCGTTCGAACGCACTGAAACACTTGTCCTATTTTTATGCAAATGACACCACACAAATAGATCTCGCAGGCCCGGGAGTGGGGCGAGAGGAGGAGGGGCGCCGCCGCCCCAGCCTGGGGGCTGTGAAGGGGGGAGGGAGTCCCAAGCCCGCACCCCGGGACCCGCGCCGGCTCGGGCACAGCGGGTCTGGTACTGGCCAGGCGGCCCGCCCCGCGCGCAGTGGCTCCCTGCCAGCGCCGCCAAGTCGGCCGCGTCCCCAGGCTGCCTGCAGAGGCGGATTAGGGAAGGAGCGAAGCGAGCCTGTGACTAATCGCGGGGCCTCGGACCGGAGCACCAAGGCCATGTGCGACTGACAGGATCGACACTAGCAGAGGACACGGCGACGCCTCGCTTAATTGCAGGCTTAAAAAATTGCCGCCTGAGCAGCTCCGGTGCGGAGCCACGGCATGCGCTCTGGGCTGGGGAGCGCGCCAGGGGGACCTGCGCTCTCGCCCGGGGGAGGGACGTTTGGCGTCTCCTGGATCGAGGGACCCGGCCCTCCTGTCCGTTCCCCACTCTGCAATGTCCCCCCACCCCGCTTGCGGACCGGGCTGTAGCTGAGCCGACCAGCAGAGTAAGATCCAGCTCCCAGGCCTAGGTTTCTGACCCTTTCCGCCGTGGGGCCCACGTTCCCCCTTCTCGCCATAGATCCTATAAAAGAGGCTATACAGTTGGAGGTGAGAGATTCCAACAAACCCTTAATATAAAAACCACACACGCGAACCACTTTCTTCTCTTCCCTCCCCTTCCTTCTCCATCGGCTGATACAAAGCCCCGAATGACCAAAGGGAGGGAGAGGCAAGTCAAGGCTTCAAGGAGCGAGGTCACCGAGTGCCAAAAACTCGGGGCCCACGGATACGCACCCTAGGCTCTTCACCCCTGGTCACAGTCCCTCTAGCCCAGCCCTCCTTCCTGGAGCGCTGAGGCCTCTCAGGGGGAGAAGGGGGGAAGCGTTGGTAGGCCGACTGGCCTGTGTGTGAGGGGGGAGGGGGGGAAAAGGCGGGGTGGCGGGGAACCCAGCGAGAGAAGTTTCCACCACGCTCTGGTCGGCTGCTGCCAAAATCCCCGGGCCCCTCCCCGCCCGCACCGCCTTCCGTTGCCACCACAAGTTTGGTTTAACGAGAGCTCGGGACAAAAGCAAACGTTTTCTATAGACCCCGAAAACAAAAGGGAAAGAGACGCGCGGGGCGGCCGAGAAGCGGCTGCTAGCGTAATGGTGCCGGGCGGACAGCAGAGCATTAGAACTGCAAAAGCCTCGCGGGCGGGAGGAAGTGCGAGGCGGGAGGCGGGAGCGCGGGGAGGGCGGGCGGGGGAGGGGCGCTGCGCCATGTTTCCGTGTCACCCGCCGAGTCGCCGGCGCTGGGCTCGGCCGCCGGCTCCCGCCTGCCTCCGTAACAGCAGAAAGCGTGCGATTAGCAGCCAGACAGGCGGGGACTCCGGGCCCGCGGGGCCGCCGCACACGCCGCCCGCGGCCCGGCCCCGCGCCCCCCCGCCCGCCGGGTAATCATCCTCCTCGCTGCAGCGCTGTGTGCACTCTCATTAGAGCAGGGAGGCTTTTCTCTGCGCACTCGCTCGGCTCCCGCTGGCAAAACAACGCCTTCCCCGGCCGGGCCCTGGGCCAGGAGCTCCGGGGAGGGCGGGACGGGGGAGGGGGGGGTGAGGCAGGGCAAGCGGCGCAGGTCATCTCGGCTGCCCGATCTCCTCTGGGCACACAGGAGATGGGGAGGGTCCGTCGGCCCTGCCCACGCCGAGTGGCAAAGTCCGAACCCCGTACCAGTGCCGCCATGACCTACTCTCGTCCCCCGCCGGAGGCTAGAATGGGGGCCGAGGGGAGATGAGTGTGTCTGGTTTGGAGAGCGGGGGCGGACACCGGGAAGACTCCCAAAACAGGTTTTGCCCCATCTGTCTTGCGAACGACCTCCTGAGGCCAGAAGCTGGATCCCAGGGGTGGCGGCCCTTCGACCCTCAGGGAGACCCGAGTCCCCGAGCTTCGGGCTTGATCGCACAGAAAGGGTGGGAGTTGGGGGCGGCCAGGGCGCGGCTGCGCCTGGCCCTGAGCTTCGGAGCCCCATTTTCTCCTCCGCTATCTCTGCACACAACAGTAGACAGCCTCTCCCGGCACCACGCGCCCAGCTGCAGGGCCCGGGAGCAGGTGTTCCTGCCCGGCCGGAGTGGCGGCTCCGCGCCCCTCCTGTCCCAGCTGCCGGGGGAGCCGCGCTGATGGCGGTAATAGAGGAAGGTCTCGCTGGACCTCGAGAAGGGTCCTCCGGGTTTAAATGGGGATGCCCCAGGTCGAGGGCGGCCGCCTGGGACTAGGAGGGATCGAAGGTGACGCGCGACCAGCCCTCGTCTGGAACAGCCCTAGGGGCCAGCGGAGGCCGCTCGGGGCGCCGCAAGGGCTTCCGGTCCCGGTGACTGCGGCGGCGGCGGCGGGGCGGCTGGGAAGTTCCCGGGGCGGCCGCGAGGAGCACCCTCCCCTGGCTGCCGCCGCCGCGCAGCTTTCGGAACGGCGCCCTAGAAGCCTCTCGGCGTCTGGCAGCGCCGCTCTCGGCCGGCGCGGGGATGGGGGCTGCGGGGTGGTCCGGACCCAGCCCCCCGCAGGGCGGGGGAAGGGGGGGCCGGAGACCCCGCGGGAGCTGTGGCGCGCCTCCCTGCCCCCGCTCCTCGCCGCCGCCGCCGCCGCCGCCGCTGATATGGCGGGCACGTGAAGCGCAGCTCGGCGCCTCGGCGCCAGCCAGGGAGCGGCCTGCCCCGCCGGCTCAGCTTACCCGCGGGCCCAGGAACGCGGAACCGAGCCCGGCCGGGCCCCGCAGAGCCCGCGCCCCCGCCCCGCTCCCAGCTCGCCGCGGCCCCGCACCCCCTCTCCGCCCGCGCCTGGCCTTGGGGCCGCGCCAGACTGCTCGCCCGAGGGGAACTCAGGCTGACTAATGGGACGCGTGTGGGCCTTACGTGAGGCCCGGCTGTCAGCGGATGCCCGTTTGCTTGGCGCCTACGCCGGGGCCAGGCTTTTCGCGGAAGGGCGAGAGGAGGGGTTTCCCCGCTCGGCGGTTTCGGCTCCCCGGGGACTATCCGGCCGCGGCTAGCCCCGGGCTTTAGGTCGTGCCCGGAGAGGGCAGACTCGGTGTGCGCCCAGCGCCGAGTTGCGAGCCCGGGATGGGGGGTGAAGAAGTGGGAGCTCGGGAGCTGTAAGCCGGAGGTGGGCGCAGAGGCTCATCAACTCAGCCTGGGGCGCCTGCCTTGATGTTTGCGATCTGGGGCCAGCGGCTGGGCTGGGGGGAATTTACAGGCCGCCCTGCGGGCCTGGAGTTCAATACCGAAACCTCCCTCAACAAATACAAAGCCTTCCGGAAACCTCTTGGTGAGATTTTTGTGCGAGAAAAGAATTTTATAAGACTCCCCGAGAGTCCGGTTCGGCTGAGAGTTCTCGGGTTCCGGGGCGCATGACGCCTTTTCCTTCCTTTACAGGGGCCTGTAAAGATCAGCAGAGTTTCTTATTATTTCGCATTAACAACCGCTTCGTGTTGACATAGTTATATGATCCTCCCAAATATAACTACCTGTTTAGTTTTAACACACGAGCGCCATGGTGAAACACAAACAGCGATCAGGAACTCAGAGAAGGAAAACCCGGCTGCGAGCCTGGGGTTGGATGCAGGATAAATCCTCATCACGCATCCCTGGTTTTATTCAGCCTAATTACACTAGTAATCCTGCCCCCCACGAGAAAGCCTGAAACCCTGTAGTCGAGGTGCGACTTTTCCTGGGGAGCCCCGCGGATGGGGAGGGGGTTGCTGGTGTAGAGAAGGTGAGTTTTAAATGTCAGTTCCAAATGAAAATGCTTTCCTTCAGCCTTTTTCTTTTTTTGATGCAGTTTTCGAAAGGAGCATTTTTGTGAGATAAGAAGTGACCGATCAAAATCGCTGAGGGGAGGTTGTAAGCAGCCGCTTTGCCTCAGCTTAGCGTTATCTTATCTTTCACACTTGCATGGCGGAAAAAAAAATTGGCTTATCTTTATCCCCACCCCCTTCTCGCCTTAATTGCTAAAAAACACTGGTGTGTTAAACGGGGAGGAAGGAGGTCTCTGGATTGTCAGTGGAAAGGGAAGATTCAAAAATGTGGGCGCCTGGGGGGAAACCGGGGTAGTAGGGTTTATTCTTTCCCCCAGGCCTTTCTTTTTAGTACAACGTAGAAGGTCCAGTCCGGGGTGGAAGGCTCGATGGCCAGATTTAAAAAAAAAAATCTGGGGATGGCCTTGGGTCGTGTGGCTTCCCTAGGCCTCACTTTCTCCTTGGTGCATTTACCAACCTCTTCTCCACTTCATCCCTCAGAAGCTAGCGGTGGGTCTCGGGTTGAGGCCTCTCACTCTGCCTTCATTCCTACCCCCCCATACACGTCCCCCTTTTGGGGAGCGGGATGCAAGGCTGGGGCGCACGGCCTGCTGGAAATCATTAAAATATATGCGAGTGTCTGCAAATACACACTTTTAAATCATGGCGTTTCCCCTCCACGCTGGTATATTTAAACTCCAGAGCGAGCTGGATCTCCTCCCTCTCAGTCGTTTGTCTGTGTCACCGACAGGCCGCTAATGGCCGGGCTTCCAGGCGCTGTGCATTATGCATTAGCCTCCTCCCTCCGCCGCACACAGAAGGTTCTGTCAGGCCTCGCAAAACAAACCACCCTGCGCACCCCCCCACCCCGCCCCGCGCTCGCGGCCGGGGGCTGCGCGACTGCCAACGTGCTGGAGACGCCGGGATGGGGGGGAACATCGCGGGCGAAGGCCGAGCAGATTGGACCCGGAGGGGGGAGGGGGGAGGGGGAGGGGGGAAGTGCAGCGGATTAGGCCGTTTGGAATCCCCAGCCCTGCGCTAGCCCCAAGCTTTGCTCCCTGGCTGACCTTCCCGGGGCAACCGCCCCGAGCCACTCACCTCTGCGCCCGACTTTGTGGTGGCCTCAGAGGTACTTAGGGACAGGCCAGCGCCGCGTTTTCATCTGCTGGGCGGTACTCCCTTCCTGCCCCGAGCGAGGGGCTGGCGGAGCCTTCCAGATCCCTCCAGTCCCCGGGATAGTGCCCGCGAAGGGGCTCAGGGTGGTGCATGTCGGCAGGGGTCCCGCGGCCACCGAGGAGGGAAGCTGCAAATAAAACGGCTCTGGCGGAAGGCCGCCCTGCTGGGTCTGCGAGCGAGGAGTTGGTGTTCTCCGCCCCCTCTCCCCGCGGTTCCCACTCTCTGACCCCGACTGGGTAAAATATGAGCTGGAGGCACCTCGCTAAATAAGCAGCCGGGGCGGGACGTGGCGTCTGAGTTTACCTACAGGAGCATCCAGCCCAGCTCGGTGGCTTCGAGGGCTCTTAAGCAGGGGCCAGGTGGGGCGCAAGACGGGGCCTCCCCAAGCCGCCAGTATTTATGCTCATTCGGCTGACATCCGTCTACCCAGCAAGCCCCTCAGTGTCAGCGGTAGTTCACCCACCGGTGCCTGGTCAGAGCCTGAAATCTAACCCAGACCAGAAATTCTGAGAGGCAGTTGCTACTACCATGTTGGGCCTGCCTTCTGGACCCTCCTCCCACAAACGCCCAGTAACCGTTCAAAGACTAGACAGAAAGAGCAACCGTCTTCAACCTGGAGACCCCTAAGTCTAGCAGACTCCTACCAGGGAAGGGAGCTACCTTTAGATGTTTCCAGATAGGTGAAATCCCTGGGACAAGGATGCCTTGTGCTTGGGAGATGGGCCAGTGGGTCTTCTAAGTGCCACTTGGTAAGCCCAGAGCTCTTTTGCAAAGTGACCAGGGAAGACTGTTACTGTAGGTTTGTGTGTTTTTAAAAATAGTTAACATTGACAGGCTAGCTCACACTATACAGAGTAAAAATGCATTCTCTGTAATCACACAAATCCCACCTATTCCGATAACCAGTGGCATAGACGTGAGAACAGCCTCTGAAGAGCGCCATCGGGGCCTACAGAGCTTTATGACTTAGTTCCTGCAAGTATGTTACAAACAAACCCCACGCACCATGTTAGGGTCCCAGGGTCCCCCAAACACCAGGTAAGAACCGCACCACGGGATGCATGGCCTTTCCCCTAGGCCTTGGGCAGTGACTGAAGGTGTGGAAGAGGGCCTGGCAGACCTTACACAGTCAGCCTGGCAGGAAAAGGGCGACCAGGCTCCAGGCCTGCTCCCCGGAAGTGCCAACCTGCTTGTCCAGTTGCAGAGGCTGGATAGAATCCGCAGCAGGAGAGTGCCTGAGAGCCATAGGTTATAACTGGGAGACCCTTACCAGGGGACAAGAGGCAGGTGGGAGAGGAGTGGCCCTGCGGCTCAGTTGGAAGCACCTCGCCATTCTGTGCCTATTTCTCCGCTGCCTGTGCGGCCTCCCCTCCCTTGCGCTCACTCGCTGGCTCTCTCCCACCGCCTCCTCCTTTGCTTTCATTGAAATCCTCCCCTTGCTGAGTGCCGAGTGTAGCAGCCTGACCCCCAGGTCAGCTCCTGAGGGACTCGTGGGAGGGCAGGGGAGGAGGGAGCAGGAGTAGGCCCGCACAGGCTGCAGGCTCCACAATGTTCCCACTCCCAGAGCCCCTTCCCAAGTGAGGACACAAGACGGGACTGCCATTCCTGAGCTTTCCGCTTCTCCTCCCTGGAATAATGCCAACTAACTGGGCCAATAGGTGTAAACTCCCTCCCCCTCCTCCACCTTAGAGCACCCCAGGAAAAATCTCACATTTTAATCCCCAGTGAGTCATGAACCCCCTCCCCCCACGTACATTCATGCCTCTTAGGACTGCCTTAATAAGATATTTTTTTTAAGTCCCACAGAGTTGCAAAATATATCCCTCGGAGATGGAAGAGAAACCTTTTAATCCCACCAAGGATACCACGGAGGCAAGACTCCTTAAAAAGGGTGTGTGTGTGTGTGTGTGTGTGTGTGCGCGCGCGCGCGCATGCTGCAAATTACGTCAAAGGCGAATTTACTGGTCTGTTTGTCTCCAGCATCAAATTTCTCCCACAGTCAGCCCTCCTCTGGCCCCTTCGCATTTACGGCACCGCCCCCCTCCCCAATTCATTTTAACTTTTAAAGTTAGACAAACAGGCCCCTTTGTCAGCAGCCCCGGGAGGCCACAGGACTCGGAGAGGCAGCAGACTCCGTGTTTTAACTTGGTTCCTGGATTTTCCAAAAGTTCTGGACTGTTACACGCAACTTTCAACTCCGGGAAAAGCCTGTGCCTGGGGGGAGAGTTGGGGAGGCATGGGAAGGGGAGAGAAGGTGGCCGGGCATGGGGCCAGGGTCTCTGCGGTGGCCCTAACTGAGCCAGAAGAGCCTGGCACGGCTCCGCACTCACCCAGGCCAGCTCTCCCTCTCGGCCCACAGTGGCACAGCGGCCTCCTTGCCTGGAACCGCATTCAGAGTGTTTCCCCACAAATACCCAACTTCAGTCTTCCCGGTTATTTTAGATTTGTTTTGAATAAAAGGAGTTGCTTCAAAAAGAAATGTTGCTACAACACACAACCAGAGGCCTTTTCTCCAGCTGTGTCTGTAACTTGCATGCGTTCAGTCTAATAACTTTTAATGTCTGGCCCTAAAATGTCTTTATAAAAAATAGCTTTACAGCATAATAGTCCAGGTGTCTTTCTGCTTGTTACCGGAGATTAAAAAAATGTGTGGGTTAGCCTTCAGAGACATCCACCTCCAGAGACCAGGAAGAAAAAGGCGTACATTCCATTATGCAGGCACGGGTCCTGGAAGCCGTGGCGGCCCAGCAGGGCTGGGAACTGCTCACAGGGGCACTTGCCCGCCTGTCTTTTGCATCAGTTGTTTTAAGCAGCTCTGGAGCATGAAGATTTAATTCTGCCCGAAGTTTCGGCTTTCAAACGGTAGAGATGTTTCACTTCTGCTTTGAAAAGGGCTGTTTTTATAACTATGTACTGAGAACTAAAACAGAATAAATAAAATCGCACCTAACACCAGTCCCGCAGTCAGTATTAAGTCTAATTTTTTTAAAGGGATCTGCTAGCTAGAGCTGATTTTGGCCTTGACCTTGACTTAGTAATCAACTTGAGATGCTTTTGATTATTTTTGGCATGGAGACACTCCAGGATATTTTAAAACTTTCCGTGTGGATTTACAAGCCACCTCCATTTCGGATTGATGTTCTCATCGAGCCTGCACCATCTTGTCCTTAGGCAGAAAGAGACTCCCCCACGTTCAGCATAAAAAGACCCTATCCAGCAACGGAGTGGGGTCACCTTTTGCGGCGGTGTCCGGGCCCGGTTAGGCCGGAACACCCCTCCCCCACTCCCACCCCTTCCCGCCCGCTTCACGAACTGGGGCTTCTCGGCTCGCCCTAGAGGCTCTGCGCTCTGGGGAGGCCGGAACCTCGCCTCTCCGCTTCCCCCTCTCGCCTGCCTGCCCCCGCCCTCCCCCCGCGCCCAGCGCCGCGCCGGGTGCGCTGGAGAAGCTCAATACGTGTCAATTGAATTGAACTGCTGCGGGCGCAGGCTGTACGCCGCCGCCGAGCTCCGATCAGCACGACGTTACCGAGTGGAAATTTATGGAGCGAACGGTGTAAGCCAAAAGTTGCTCTCTGCCAAGGAAAATAAAACGCGGGAGATAATCTCCCGAGGCAAGGGTGAGGGGCCAGGACAGACCCTCTAATCATCTGAGATGCAGACTGTGAAAAGCCCGAGAACGGGGAGAAATTCTGGTGGATCTCCACTCCCCTACCGCTCCCACCCCCGCCTCCTTGTGCCCCACGGGCTGCCTCCTCCATCCCCCGCCTCTCCAAACAATTCCCACACAATCGAAACGTCCGGGGAACTCGGGCGCGGAGTTCGGGCGGAACGGCCACCGTTGCCCAAGGTGGTGTTTTCAGGTAGCTCTTGACACCGAAATGGGAAAGGGCTTCTCCGGGAGGAAGGGGCGACCCAGGGTGGGGATGGGCACCAACGCGCACTCGCCAGGCTCTGCTTGGTCTCGGAGGGGACGCGCGACCGGGAGAGCGCAGCGCTGGTGGCGAGAGGAGGCAGCGGCGGCTGCCGCTGGGGTTTGACAGCTTTGGCTGAGCGGAGTGCTAGGCGCTTTATGGTAATTGCGGTCCTCCACTGGCCTTCTGGGTAGCGAGGGGAGTCTCGGCGCGCGGCTGGGAGAGCCGCCCCCGCCGCCCCCCATCCCCTCGGCTCAGGATCAGCGGGCCGCCCGCGCCGCCGCCGCCGCCCAAGTCGGTCTCTCGCTCGCCCAGGACGCGCGCCCGGGCGGGGTGTGCGCAGCCAACTCGGTCCCAGCGGGGGAGGGGAGGACAAGGGGCGAGGGGGACGCCACCCAAGTGGTCTGGGGTTCGGACCCAGAGAGGCGAAACGCGCCGGGAATCGATGAGGGCTGGGGAAACTCGGGCAAACCTTTCTTGGGGAATCACCCCTCCGAAACCCCACCGCCCAGGCGCCGCAACGGAGGGTGAGCGGAGGGTGAGCGGAGGCTGGGGAGCTCAAACTTGCGAGAGCTGGAGGCGGCGGCGGGCGGGCGGCTGTCGCCCGAGCGCTGCGCCTGCGGGGGGAGGGGAGGCGGCTGCTGGGAGGGAGGGAAGGAGGGAGGGAGGGCGGGCGAGAGGGCGGAGGGAGGGGGAGGAGGAAGAGGAGGGAACCAGGGAGGGGGGACGCGTTGGGATCGCGGCGTGCGGCGGCAGACGGAGCCTGGGCTCCCAGCGGCGAGGTGAGGCAGAGCTACGCTCCTTGCTGAAGGCGGACCGAGCTCGGCGGCAGCGGGGGAGACGCGCCGGAGCCCAGACCGCGACCGAGAGCGGGAGCGAGGCGGCAGCGGCGGCGGAGGGGGAGCCCGCGAGCTGCCGGGCGGGGAGCCCAAGCCGCGCTGTCGCCGCGCAGGGAAGACTTGGCCAACACACTCACACACACACATTCACACACCCAGCCCGAGCGGGCGCTCGCGGCGAACCGTCAACATGGCGCTGGGGCTCCTGCCCGAGCGCGGGCGGCAGCAGCGGCGGCGCGAGAGCTGCTGAGCCCGGCCGAGCCCGGCCCAGCCGCCGGAGCCCGGAGGATCGCGCGGGGCTGTCGCCACCTGCCCGGAGGCTTTGAGCCCGCCCCGCCCTGCCCCGCCCCCACCCGGCCCAGAGCCCACCCCTCGGCGGGGCCGACCCCGAGGGCAGCCGGCTGGCAGCAGACGGCGAGGGAGGCGAGCGAGCGCGGCGCCGCGAGCGGGTTGCGGGCAGCGGGGGACGGCAAACTTTGCTGCTCGCCGCGCTTCCCCGGCCCGGCCCCTTCTCCCATCGCCAACGTCGCCACCCCACTTTCCTCCAACCCCGCACACCTCTCCCCACCCACCCCACCTCCCCTCGCTCCTCCTCGCCGCCTCGACTGTGCTCCGGGGAAAACTTCAAAGCGCCGGATCGCAGGCTCCCTACTTACTCCCCGGCCGGGGATTTCAGGTCAGTGCCCGGAACACCTTTCCCCGGGGAGGCCGCGCGGGCTGGCGGGCGTGCGTGCGGCGGGCTGCAGTCGGCCCCCTCCCTCGGGGCCCAGACTAGCGGCGGGTGGCTCCTCTGACTCTCGCGTACCCCTCGAAGCTTGTGCCTCGCGCTTCACTTTGGCTGCTTTGCTCGCTTTCGTTTTTATTTCCTAGCTGTAAGTTATTAAAAATGCAGCCAACCTAAGCGGCCCCGCGTGGGCTTCGGGGAGGGAGGGGCGCGGCGGGGGGGGCCTGCCGCCCCCCTGGGGGCTGGGAGGAGAGCAGGGAGTTCGCGGAGTGGAAGTTTGCAGGCAGTGTGTGCCTGTGTGCGCGGGAGCGCGGTCGTCGCTGAGCGCCGCGAGTCGGGCGGGGGGGCGGGGGAGTGAGCTGGGCTGGAAGCTGGGAAGCTCGGCTCGGCGTTAGCTCGCTAGCAGGAAGGGGAGGGCGGCGGGTTCCCGTCTGCTTTCTTTTTCGACTCGGGAAAGAACTGTAAAAACCCCCAGCCGCCGCTGCCTCGTCTCGCCTCTCCGGGGGCAGCTCGTTCCTGCTCGTGGAACGACGGCGTGTGCGTGCGCGAGGGTGTGTGTGGCGGGCGCCCCGGGCCGAGCCGAGCTCGACCTGCCGCCGCTGCCGCGCGACTCGGGAGGGGAGTCCCGGTTTTTTTGTTTTTTGGTTTTTTTTTGGCTTGCTCCAAAGCGTGAATCACGTGGATTAAAAAAAAAAATACTAGGAAATCGAGCAGAGCGAGGGGTTCCGACTCGGCCCGCCCGCCAGCCAGCCAGCCAGGTCAGACGCTTTGTTTTGTAAATGTTCTTTTAAAATTTTAATCTGCCACCCTGGTCCACCCCCAACCTCCCCGCGATGTCGTGGGGTTGGTTTTAAGTTGTGAGACCCCAGGGGTGGGGGTAGATCGTGCGGGGGCGGCGGCGGGCGGGGGGGCGAGACCTGGGTCGTCCTCTGGGCAGCGAGGAGTCTGGTGGAAAGCCCTGTAGGGCGTGTGCGAGTCTGCGGCCGGAGGAAGTTGGTCCCACTCGGAGGGCGTGCGGCGCAGAGGCTGAGGGCGAAGAGGAACTTGCGCACCCGGGCGCGATCCTCGGCCGAGGCGGGGAGGGCGAGGCGCCGCCGCGCCGCGGGGCCCGCGCTCGGAGCAGGCGGGCGGCTGCGCTGCAGAGCCTCCGCCAACTAGGGGGCTCGGGGCGGCGGCGACGTGCTCCTGCTGTTTACCAAGCAAGCCCCGGGGCGCCGTATGCGGAGTAGGGCGGCTCGAGGCACGCGTGGTCCCGGCGGGCTTCCCGCCGCCTGCACTCTCGAGTGGGCACGTCCCCGGGTCCCTGAGACGGCTGAGCCTGGCCGCGTGTAGGCCGAGGCCGGGGCGAGGCTTAATTTGCTGTTAATGAATCTTTTCCAGAAAGTCCGCGATCTCCAGCTAGAGGCTGTGAGTGCCCGCGCGCGAGGGCGCGCGCCGCCGGCGTCTAAAGGGTTGGGGGGTTGGGGGGATGGAAGAGCGAAGGAGGGGGGGGGAGGGTTACGTGTATTTAAAAACAAACCTTAAAAAAAGAAACCAGCGCGCTTCAAATAGGTATTCGTACAGCCTCCTGTGTCTAGAGTAGACTGCTCAGGGTTTTAGCTGTTTTTTTTTTTTTGGTTTTTTTCTTTTTTGAGAGAAGGCCAGAGGAGGGGTAGTGGTATTTGATTCTAGGGGTAGTCTCTGGAGAAAAATCCTTAAAATGACTTGGGAATAAAAACGAGGAGGAAATGGCCCACCCCAGAAGGTGGTGGGTGGTGAACGCAGACAGACTTGGGTATTTCTAGCCATCTGACACTTCCTGTGGCACTGGAAACGGACACCGCGGGCCGAAATCAATCCTTACGAGGTGTTGGATTCGGTTTGGCCAACAGAATTGCTTGTGTGGAAGGCATTTTAATTGTCGGCCTCCGAGACTCCTGTACGTGGACACTTGGAAAATAACGTTTGCTTCTCGACCCTTCCCACTCCACCCCCGACCTGTTATCTGGTCTGGGCTTTGCAGTGTTGGTTCCCGTGTTTATTTTGGGTACGATTTCACCGCGTGGAGGAAGGGGGGAGATGGCGGTGATTAATATGCCGTCCAGGTTTAATCCGAGGCTGGTCTTTAGTGTGCGGGTTTACGCCGCTACTCACCGGGATTGCCTGGGGTAGTGAGGGGGGTGCGCGGGGTTCGGGCGCCAGGCGCTCCGCGGGCAGGTCGGGGTTGGGGCTCGGATGGCCCCAGCGCTGTCCTTTGAGGCGCTGTCACCAGTAGGTGACTGAGAGTTAATTAGGAAGTG
This sequence comes from Balaenoptera musculus, assembly GCF_009873245.2. Lineage (NCBI taxonomy): Eukaryota > Metazoa > Chordata > Mammalia > Artiodactyla > Balaenopteridae > Balaenoptera > Balaenoptera musculus. The sequence continues at coordinate 34,999,273 of NC_045806.1, read as the reverse complement.
TTCTCCGGATCAATGGGCCGCACAGCTCATTAGCGATTCTCTCCAGCCCTTTGCAGGGCCGGCCGGGCCTCTGCCTCCCACACAGGCCGGGGCCCCGCGGCCCGGGCTGCGGAGAGCGCCGCTGGGAAGTGGGGAGGGACGGGCGGCGAGGGGCGACCGGGAGGCGAGTGTAACTTCGCCGGGCGGCGCGTTGCGTGCGGCGCCTCGAGGCCCGCGCAGCCCGCTCTTTCTTCCTGCTCTCGGTCGCCTCGACTGTGTCTTTAACTCGCTCCCGCTCGCGTCGCTGCCTGGCTGCTCCTCCCCGCCTCCCTCGCCTATCTCTTGTTCTCTAAGCACGACGCCTGTGCTCCCCGCCCAGTTTGGGATTAGACAAGATAAAAATAGGACTGCCCAGCGCGCAGAGCTGTGACTGTGCCCCGGCTGCTGGGCTGGCGGGAGCGCTGGGGGCCGGGGCCGGGGCGGACCCGCGGTGCGCTTGGGGCAGCCCGAGCCCGTAGGTTCCCACCCCGACCCTGTAGGCGCGGTCACGCTCCAGGGTTCTGTCCGCCGGGAACCGTGCGGGCAGGGGGACCTGGGTAGGGTCTCCGCACTCTCGCGGGTGTTGTTGGTGTGCCTGTGATAGATCGGTCTAGACAGGCATGCAGGCTCCCTCCCGGCTGAAGGACGGGAAGCGGGGGGGGGGCGGGCCGCGGAGGCGGCGGCAGACTCCCGTGAGCGAGCGAGCCTGCGGGCCCAGCGACCAGGGTGGAGGGAAGGCTGCGAGGGTTTCTCTTAACCCTTTAAAGACGGTAGGGAGAGTGGGGGTGGGGAGTGTAGTAGAAATTCCTGGAGGCAAAGTAGCCCCCTGGGGAGAGGAGGCGGGAGTCTGGGCTTAGGGTTTTCCTTTCTCTTCTGTGTATGCAATCTCACATCCTGGTACATTGGGCTCGATTCTTCGACAAACCAAACGCAGCTGCTAGGTGATCTAATTTGACCCGATACTTCTCAATGGGGGAGGTGTGAACACACACAGTGGGCACCCTCACTTAAGGAACTGAGTTGGGGAGATGCAGAGGTTAGACCTTAATGTTCCCAGCGGCCCAGTATGTGAAGGTCTGCTCAGAGCTTTAGTCGGTGGGGCCTCTGACCGAGAGTGCTGCCGACCAAAGACCCAAGCCTGAAATGCCTGGCCAGTGTGTACAGGTATGCATCGGAGAGAGCAAAGGGGTCCTTGAGTTGTCTATGTAAATAAAAACACTTTTAACCATGAACTTGTGGAGAGTTCAAATAAGATATGTGCAGGGAGGCAGCCTCCAAACAGGAGTTGGACAGTGATGTGTACAAGATCGATCATTTGTATACACATACATGGGGTCAACATTGAATTGGTCTAAAAATTTAATACAACTCTGCAGGCATTGGTCTCGTTCTTTCCCTGAGGTAGAAATTGGTGGGTGGGTTACCCTATAGAGAAATGAATCATTAGTCACACTCCTCTCTCCTTCCCCCCTCCTCTCCCTTTTAGGGTTTGTAGTCTTAGGGGATCCTCTAGTTACATTAAACTGCAAACCCATATTGGTCTAGGAACGAGCCACATTATAGGCAAAGCAAGAATGTAAGTCGTGGGGAGGTGTACGTGTTAGACAGGAATGCACAGATTAAGATGTGTGCCTGAATGACATGTGCTGAGACAAATCAAGACACTTGGGCTCTGATGCCCACCTGGAACAAGAGATACAGAAGAGATAAAGAACTGGCCGAGAGGAATGTAAACATGGGTATGCAAATACTGAGACCTAGAGCGAGATTCTAGGAGAAAATCCCAGACTTTGTTGAGCTGGAAACTGGAGCAGAATTTCTGTAAGTTCGTTCCAGAGACAAAAGCCCATTTAAAGGTGTGAAGAGGGTCACTTGGAAACACAAAAAGCATTCACATGCATACATCCATGCTTAGATACACAGGCTGAATGACAAAAACTCAATGCCTGATGAAGATTTTCCTGCCCAGTGAGACCGAGCCAGGGCACGGAAGTGTGGGCCACACAACCACATTCGCACACTCATTCACTGGGAAATACTGTGTCTTTGGCTAGAGGGAAACTGAGGGCAACGGTGCCTAGCTAAGGGTGGATGGCCCTTAGTTACTAAGATTGCTTCTGGTTATAGTTTCTTCCCATCTAGAGTGGGGAAGAGGGTATGTCTTGAGCAGGTAGGATTTCTGAAAGGTTTTTGAGTTCTTGACCCTGAGAGGATGGATGGTGGAGGAAAAAGAGGAGTAGCTTTGCACTCTGGGTCGGGAGCAAGGGATGTTGCGCTCCTCTAAGTCCTGTTTGCTAAGGTGGCGCAGGGCCTAGTGAACTGATAGAGACTGAACCGAAAGAAGTGCGAAGTTCGGCCTCTGGGCGGAATCAAGGGGAGGTATGCTTTCTTTCCCTTTTTTTTTTTCCCCCTTGAGGAGACCGTGCGGGGACGGCCAGCGTAGGGAGGATTAGCAGGCGCCTCTGTGACCCCAGACGCGCGCGTAAACTCGGCTTGGGTTTGGTTTGCCCGCGGCGTCGATTTGCCGCGGTCCCTCTTTGTCTGAGCCCAGCCGGGAATTCCAGCTTTTATTGGGAAGACCGCACTCGGGTGGAGCCCGCGCTGGGTCGGGCACGACTGCCGGGCCGCGGGGCTGGGCAGGAGGCTCGCCGGCTTCCGAGCCGCCCGAACCCCAGGACGGTCCTCGGGAGTGCCCAGCGGCCCCCGGCAATGCCACCTCGGTGGTTTCCTCGAGGGCGCTGGGCCCGGCCGACCCAGCCCGGCAGGGCGGGGGGCCTCACGGGTCCACTTGGGCCGCCGCACCGCCCCCCTCTCCGCTGGCCCCACCCCTCCCCCGCCAGCCCGAGGCCGAAAGGAGCTCTGAAGGCCCTTTGTTAAGCTCCAGGGTCACACCCGTGCCCCGGGGGCCGCGCAGGGGCGGGAGGACCTTCTCCTGGCTGGAGGCCTCCAGCCCTCGGCTCACATGGTTCGGGCCTGGAGGGGCCTCGCCCAGTCAGGGGAGGGGAGGCCGAAGCCGGCCCCGGCCCGACCGGGCTGCTTCGCCCGAGTGTACAGCCGGCAGGATTCTGTCTGTTTGCAAGGCTGGCTGCGCTGCCGGGGCCTAGATGGTGACGCTGGCTTGAGAAGCAGCCGGGGCAGGAGTGGAAGGTCTTCTCAGGCCACCCCCGTGGCAGCCAAGCCGCCTGTTCCCCGAGCACTTGGCCGGGGACGTCTCCCAACCTCCAGCCCGGCCCGACGGCTTTCGCTGGTTGCCCCCCATGTGTTCCTCCGGAAGGGATAGCTGACTTTCTGTTGGATGGGAATTAACCAACGAGCTTTTCCCCCCGCAACGTTTCTGTAGAAGGCCCCCTTTCCCAGCGCAGGCTCATTTCCGCCTGCCCCTAGTCGAGGGTGTTGGAAGTGGGGGGGGGAGTCCCCGCACTTTGTTATTTCTTAGAACCATGTCTCCCCGGCCAGCCATCGCCCCTCAGCACCCATGGGCTCCGGCGCCCCGTGATTAGACTAGCGGGGAAGTCCGCTAGAAGATCCTGACAGCATAAAATATAATTTGATCTAAAAGACAGTTTCCAGTATAATCTCATTATGCATCACAGACTCCCGGTGTTATTTTGTGGAAGGCGGACAATGATCAATTTACATTGACCCGGGGCTGGGCGAGCTTTTAGATGGTAATTGCCATATTGATTTGCATGCAAAAAGGAGACCTGCTAAAATTAAAGACCGGAAGCTAAATTAAACTAAATTTATTGTCTAGGTGCAAACCAGAGGAACTACTGGGGGGAAGAGGGTGAGTCAGGTCAGGGTGCCAGGGGCAGAGCAGGTGAGAGGCCCAAGAGCTTCGGGAGGTCACAGATTTGGGAGCGATCTTTGCCCTGGTGATTTCAAAACGTGAGGAGGGGGCTTGTTTAGGGTATGGGGACCCAGCAGGGAAAAGTTATAAACAGGCACTATTGCATTGAAGGCACTGGGATCTTTTAATGCTAATAGTAACTGCGAAGGGGGAGGAGAGGTTTATAGGGTTATAGGGGTCTTCCTGCACCATTTCCGGCACCCCCCATTTCTATTGTTCTACCCGAGCGCTCATAACCATGCCAAGGGCACCCAAATTCTTGCATCTGAAGAGTTAAATTTTTTTTAAAAAGACAGGCCTTAAACTCTCCCCCCCACCCCCGCGTCAGGTCTTTGGGAGAGAGCGAGAGTAGGGGGCGGTTCTGCATGCCGCCGCGGGCAGGCCCGGACCTTTGGAGGCTGCGGGTTCCTCCCCGGACGCAGCAGCAGTCCCAGACTCGGCCGGACGCCGATCGCTTTGGGAAGCGGATCGCTCCAGGTGGCCCAAGTGGCGGGGGCGGGGGAGGGTCTGCCGGGGCCAGGGACTCACGGTGCCCAGGGGCGGGGGTCACCTCACTGGAGGTTGGAAGGGCCTGCACGGAGGGGGTGGAGGAGGGGAGGCGGGGGCTGGAAATCCTGTTCCAATCGACGGTGATCGCCAAGGCCGGAAAGTTTAAAAAAGAGAGAAAGCCACTGGCTGCGAGCCAGGGGCTGCCGGGCCGCCGGGGCGTGTTTGGCTGGCTAGAGGGGTGAGGACCCGGTTCCGCCATCGCCTCGGTCCCTCCCGCTGCCGAGGCCCTGGCCCGCCCCAGGCGCTCCTGGAGCCATTTCACACATCCGGCGCCTCAGCCACTGGAGGAGCCACCCGCCCGGGGCCGGGAAGCCGCAGGGGCGGCTGAGTGTCCGGCGCTCCTGCCCGTTCCCCTTCGAGCTGAGCTGGAGACAGCCCTCGGTCGTGGAGCCTGTGGCCTCTGTGGCGTTGGGTGTGGATAGTTCCCGGAGCTTCTGAAAGCCCGGGGCAGACCAGGAAATTGAGGATGGGGTGCGGAGGGGATGTTGAGCTGCTGGGATGAGAAGTTGGGGAGAGGAGAGATAACCCCAACCTCTGGCTTGTCTCGGGACTTGTCTTTTTGTGGGGACCCCCAGGAGTCCAGGAGGGTCTAGCATCTTGCAAGCTGCTTCCCCCTCAATTGCCTCCCCAGCCCACTTTGGTCCCTGGGTTTTTCATTAAAGTCCTAGGAAAGGTAGATAGATGTAGGCACTCTTTCCAAAGGACTTTTGCTCTGTCTAGATAATTTGATTTATTGCTTTATGTGGCAAAACTAGGGTGGCAAACCTTGTTCTAGTTCCAGGTGTCAGCACTTTTTACAGAGACCTAAGAGTAGCACCCACCTCCCACTGCCTGTTCTGGGCTCCTGGAGGAGGGGGAAAGTGGAGCCTTGTTGGGATCCCTGGCCTCACACCAGGGTGTTCCAGTGTAGGGAGATGGGTAGGATGTTGGCAGAAATTTCGAAAGACTTCACATGGACCAAGAGATTTCTGGGTGTAGGAGAAACTAGGGTCCAGGCTTCTTGTGGACCGAATTTCATAGGTGTTAAGTGCTATTCTTTTACCCTGTGTTGGAGTACAAGGGCTTAAGGAAGCCTTCCGAACTTCTTGGGGATTCCGAATGGCACAATTTGACCAATAATTGGCTCCTCTCCGCAACTCCAGGACTGAGTTTGACCGTGGCCCATTTTTACTAGCTGTGTGACCTTGGGGGCAGGTTATTTATGGCCTCTGAGCCTCAGTAAGTTTCTTCATTTGTAAGACTGGGAATAATTATCCACCTTTAGGATCAAAGAATACTTGGCACATAGTAGGCCCCGAGGATTAGTAATTGCTTTGAATGACTGGTCAGATTCCTATAGGTTGCTTCTCCGTTCCCTACTGCCCCTGAGATGCCCACCCCCCCCCCCGCCCCCACTAAGACCTGCGTAGGCCAGTCAGTGTCTGGGGACCAACCTGCAGGTTAAGCTCCCCTCCAAGGGTATTCCTCAGGCTATTCTTCCAGGTCTGCCTCCGTGGGTTCCTCTTTCCCTTTGTTACAGTTCTTTGCATTCTGGGCTTTAAAGGATTCCATATGAAAAGGCTGGGATTTTTTTTTTTTCTCCCCCTAAGTGGGATCATTTATATGGTTAGGAATTGATTCCAGAACCGGTATCTAGGTGCTCTTTGGCAAGTCCTCCCGCCATTCTTTCGGGGGGAGGGAACGGCAGCGGCTGGAGGGGAGAGACCTGGTGGGAAGAGGTGAAAGGGTCTGGCCCGCTGCAGAGGCCAGAGGTGCTGTGGTTTGTTTGATAGGGATTAAGTCCGGATGTTATGAGGTCTCAGTGTGGTTTTCAATAAAGTCTGTCAGGGATTGCTTCTTTTATATCGATATGTATTTTAAAAAATTACTAGCATGAGAAGAAAACCAGACCTGTATGGATCCAGGCCGGTAGTAAGCTACTGTGATTAGGTTTCCTACTAGACTCCCAGAGGGGAAGTCAGCGTTTGATTGAAGCTACACTTGGTTCTTGACTCTCTGGGGATGCCTGCTCTGAAACAGGAGCCCTCCCTTTCTCTCCTCCCCCCACCCCCCTTTTCCCTTCTTCCCCTAAAAGCCTTTGTGCTGAAAGAGCTTCAGTAGGCATGAGTCCCTGGTCCCTCTCTAAAGAATGCCTTCCAGCCTTTGCTGACATTGTGAACAGTGGGTTTTACCAGGCCAGCAGTTTTCCCCCCATCTTAGCTCACTATTTTAGAGGTTCGAGTATGCCCAGGATGCACCTAACTGCAGTGCTTTCCAGTGTGTGTAGCCAGGGCCTTGCCTGTAATCTGAAGACACCTTAACCTTTGCCCTAGGTGCCCCCCCGGGGGGGGTGGTGAAGGTGGGGAGAGCAAGGACAGGGGATTGTTGTTGAGTGTCTGTTTGTTTTCTCCAGCCACAGAGGCAGAGGGGTGGAGTGGGGCGAGGCCGAGAGTACGTTCCAGCCTTGGGTCTGATTTAAAACTTGGTTTAATTGGAGAAACTCTTAGGCATTTAACAGTTCTGTACAAATGCAAACTTGAAATAGCTCTAGGCCTACGTCATTTAGGAAAGAATAAATGAAGTACAGAAATGTCCAAACTATGTAAATCCTAGAGTTGTCTGCCCTCCCATAAACACATGACAAGTGCCAAGGCATTTCCAGTCAAAACACCCATGGAACCAGCAGCCTCCATCCTTTGTATTTATTATTTTATTAACAGCATTTTACACAGCATTTAACAAGCACAGCCTGCCTGCTTTCCACCACGGCTCTCAGCAGACTGAGGGGTGGAAAACAGATGGGGGTGGCGAGGAGTGGTCTCTAGAAGAGACTTTTAAGCTGGAGAAATCTCTTCAGATGGGCAAGGAAAAGGAACGTTTGGGGTTCCTTTCTCCTGGCCCCAAAGAGAAGACAAAAGTAATGCTTTGGAGGAAGAAATCTCCTCTCCCTTCTCCGGAGGAAAGTTGTGCAGATGTGGTCTGTCTAGTCTCCACTTCGATCCCAGAAGGTGTGAAGCAGGGTCTACTTTCCCAATACTCTGCCCATCAGTTATTGGTGCTTTTCAAAGAATAAGTATTTGTCTGCTATCATTATTCTGTATCCTGGTGGAAAGTTTATAACGAAAAGTAATGCCTTTCTTAAGTCATAAAATGAGCCTTGTATGATTATTTAATTAAAATCTATTTAAGGACCGATTAGGCGTGTAATTTGCGCTAATAATGACGATTATGGAAATGTTCGACTTAACCAAAAATCATAAAGGAGACATTTTGATCAGTGGGGCGACCAGGAAGGATTCAGGGAGTTGGACGGTTTTCCGAAACACACGAGGCTTTGGGCTGCAGAAAGTGCCGAGCTGCCTAGCCTCTGGGACACGGTAGAGAGGGCTGCAGGACCCCAGGCCTGGCCGGGTCAGGCCGACCCACGCTTTGCTGAGCAGAGAAACCGACCCTGGGAGTCTGAACAACCTTTATTCCCAGCTGAGGAAATGGGGGAGGGGGCCTGGGAGGAGGAAACTCTGGGAGAGAGCTGATGAACCCCACAGAAGTCTGCGCGAAATGGCTGTGTTCTCTTGCTTTAACAATCAGCAGCGACACACGCATTGCTGCCTCGGCTAGCCTTGGCTGGAGCCTGGAGGGGTGGGGGGAGGGGGGTCTCTTGTTCCGGAGAAACCTGCCAGCTGCTGGGCTTGGTGCGAAGGCAGACACAATGCTGCTGTTGTTGGTTTGATCTCTAACTGTGGATTGTTAGTCTGGCTTTAACTATGTGGTAAGGGGGGAATGTGAAGGCTGTTTACAGCGAGTGCAAATAATGTGACAGCTGTTGGTGCACGAGCAGCGCTGTGCCTCCTCGGCGCTCACACAAAGCGCGCACTATGCAGGCCCGCGGAGAACTGCAGAGGTGGCCGCCGCTTGCTGGCCCGGGAGCCCTCGGATGCGCTGCGAGAGAGCCCTCGGCAGCGGCACCCGCCCCCCCCCCCGCACCCCGCGACACGCATCTTTCTGGCTCCTGGGATCGTGGTGGACGTGCGCGCTGGTTGGTGTGTTGTGGTTTAGGGAACTTGTTAGGCAGAGGTGGCAGGAGAAGGCCTGCGGGGTCATGAGTGTCAACTGTCTGGAGGGGTTTGGCCGGGATCTGTTGACCTGGGGCCTCGGCGGCTTGTGACCGGGTTGTTAAGATTTGGGAAAATAACTTTCCGCCCTAAAGCAAGCCTGTTGGAAAGAATGTATTATTAACTGAAGGCTTTCTGGAAATTGCAGAGGCTCTGAAGGCCGTTGTTCTTCCTCTGAAATGGCCCTGTTATTCAGACAAGTTCAAGAGACAGGCGGCCGCTGTGTTCTATGCCCTCGGCCCTGTTTCCTGGATTGGAAACACAAGTGTGTAGGTTCAGGACCCGAAGGGGGGTGAATGGGGGTGGGGAGGGGTGCAAGTCGGCTTTTGATTACCCACCTCCCTTTGCCTTCCCGGTTTTTAAGAGCGCACTTGCCTTTCAGCTGCAGGACCAACGGTGCTGTCTTGAGGTCTGCCCACAGCGCCACCCACTCTGTGACTTAATCAACTAGATGCCCACAGCCCGGCCTTCTCTGAGTTCCTGGTCCTCTGCCAGGCACTGCGGGGAGGCGCCAGGGTGGGAGGGAGAACAGTTGGTGGGTGGCAGCAATACCCCGCTGGGCCGGTCCAAGCTGGCGGGCTCAGGATGGTCCGGAAGATGGGCCTGCCCCTGGGCTGTCCTGGGGCAAGCTGGGTGTAAAAACCACTCCCCCCAGTCTCAAGGTTGAAGGCTTCGCAGCCCTGGCCCCCGGGCTTTGGAGGATCATTTAGAGCTGACTTAATTCTATATCCTGCCCTTCTGTGTGACTTTGGCCCCTGAGTGTACAGCTTGCAGGATATCTGCAAATTATGGGTTCACCTCCCCCCCCCCACCCCTGCCCCCAGATCTACTCTCTGAGTTATAATGTGGACTTCTACATCTAGTTGGGTTCCCTAGTGGGGAGCTGGGAGATGCTTCTGGAATGATACATGAACTTCGGTGCCAGTTCTATAAATTGGTCTCTTTTTATGACGTGTGCCATTTTCTGTAGGAATGTTGCTTGCAAAACGAGTTTCGCCTTGGAGGAAAGGCGGAAAGATAAACAAGCCTGCAACGCCAAAACACTGGCAGTCTTTCCCTCCTTCCAGCTCTCTTAAAGCAGCCGGGCTGTATTTCCAGGATTAGACTCGTGCTTGTGAAGAGGGACTCTGGTTGGCTTTTTTTTCCCCCCAAGCAAATGCAAATTAGAGAAAAATAATTTTCTTTCAACGATATGCAATGTATTAGTCACTTGTTATCGTGCTCCGAGGCAGGCCTCATTTGCGCGTCTGCCAGCTCGCTCACATCTGCTCGGCGCTGTTTGGGGCATTTTAACCTTGGCGGTGTCGTGTCTGGTCCCACGGATCAAGGAGGAGTAATTAAGCTCTGAACGGCTAGAAAAATTCACGGGCCCCCACGTCTACCGCAGTTTTCCCACAGCTTTGTTTGGGGTGTTCCGGGTTCCAAGATGAACAGACGTGGGGTTCCTATTGTTCCTTGTAAAGAAAGTGGGAGCCCCTGTCCTCCCCTGACCCTCATCCCCAGCCTTCCCAGGACTCCCAGGCTGCACACAATCAGCAGGGAACCCGGGTGCAGATCACAGGACCCTGTGTTTTATGCATCTTTTATTCGTAAAAAGTTCCTTTGTGCTTCCTGTGTGTACTAATGATAGCTGTCGTTAATAGCCTTATGGTATAGCTTGTTCCTTGTGGGGGGAGGAGTTTGCAGTGAGTTCACTTTATTTCTACAAAGCCCTGATGGAGGCTGCAGTGCAGTGACACCCCCTCTAGAGTTGTGGTCTACGGATCGTTTATTCTGGATTTGCCTCCAGGTTGTGTAGACTCCAAGTGGGAACCCAGCCTGTAGGGACCAGACCCGAGGGGGTGTGGAGGGTGGGTTGGCGGGGAGGAGAGGAGTAAGGTTGATTAATTGCATTCAACCTAGGTTTCCTGTCCTGGGCTGCTGCCTCCTGTTGAGGGACACCAGCTTCCAAATGGGGCCCCCTCTTGCATACACACGTGGTTGTGTGTGGCACAACCGTGAAAGAAAGTGAAAGGAACAAAAAGCCGAGGCCTGGCGTCGGGGGGGGGGCGGGGGGTGCGGGGAAGGGGAAGTGTCTGAGGTTGGTCCAAGAGCTGATGGGGGGCAACGGCTCTGTTTTTGGGAAAGGGGGTGTGTGGCGGGCAGCCCCGGTTTGGCAGCGGCTCTCCCGGTCGATCCTTGCTGGTGCCCCCCTCCCCAAGCCCCCGAGCCCCCTTTTACAGTTGGCTACACCTGGCTTGCATCTTTCAATCGGGGAAGGTGAGGGAGGCGTCCACGGAGAGAACACTCCAGACTGGCCGAAGGGAGCGCAGGACGATGGCCCGGAGCGGTCTCCAGTCAGGGCCCACTCCACTCCCCTGGGGCGCGCCGCCGCACCTCCTGGGTTCTCCGTGCGCCCACCCAAAGTTGCTTTTTGTCAGAGATTCAGCGGCAGGCGCCTGGGAAGGGGGAGCCCAGAGGAGCGCGCGGGCGGGGTGAGCTGGGGTCGAGGGCTGGCCGAGAGAGCGGGGGGTCCTGGAAGGTCGGGCGGGGGGTGCGTGTGGGGGGGCGGCCCCGCGCGGGGACCTGGCGTTGGAGGGGCGAGGAGCCTGCGGCAGCGCGGGTGTGTGTGGTGGGAGAGAAAATCCCTTTGTTGCCGACCGATTGCGCTCGGGGCTGAGGCGGGGGAGGGGGCGCCGCCCCTCCCCCACTCGCAGCCGCCGCCGCCGCTGCGGGCCAAGTTCACTCCCAACTGACCCGAGTGGCTCGCTGCTCTATCCTGGCGCCCTGGGAGGAGGCAGGGAAGGTTCTGGTTGCTCAAAAGGTCAGGGCCGGCCGCGTGAGTTTCCCGTCCCCCACCCCGTCACACCCCTACTCCCGCTCCGCAGCTCTGTTACTAATGCAAAACTTGGGTCGTGAGTGGGGACGCCTCTGGAGGCGGCGACAGCCATGACTTGGAGTGTGCCAAGAGACAGCGCCTGGGCAGGCTGGATCACCCCTCCCACCCCCCTCACCCCCCTCACCCCCCTCACCCCCACCAGCACCCATGCCCGGCTACAGGACCCAGTCGGCGACCTCCTTCAGCCACACCCCAGGAAGCCTGCGACCCTCCCCCCGACCTGGGGGCATCCTTGGGGTCCCCCTCTCCCCACTGCTACACATACTGGGGAAAACATCCCAGGAGGACTTGCCCCAACGCTGCACACCCTGGACCGCTTTTTCTCATCTCCCACCTCCTTGCGGCCCCCAGTCCTAAAATAGGAACTTCTTCATCCCTCCCTTCCTTGACGCCAATAGAGAAGTGCCTGTGTGTGACTCAGTCTGCGCTTGAGCAGTCCCAGGAAGGGCTCCCGCGCCATGAGCTTTGGGCTTCCATGAAAGCCACACACTCTGCAGAAGGTCACCCCTCCCTGGCCCCCTCTGTGTCCCTGCCTCAGCCTTCCCTCTGCCGCAAAGAAACTATGCAGCCATTCTGGGGTTTGTTTGTTACATAGTATGTTTAGTGGAGTCAGATGCTGTTTAATGGGTTAGATGTGGCCTGCACCAGCTATTGCCAGGCAGAACTCAAGTCCATAGTGCAGTTTAATCCTCTGGAAAACACGGTGCCAAATATTTACAGATGAGGGGGCCAAAGTTGAAGAGGTCCGGCCACCTGCCCAGAGACACGCCGTGGATGAGAGTGGGAGCTGGGAGGCTGTGGTGACTGCGGGCGCGCGCGTCCTCCACAGAGAACCAGCCATGCCCATGCAGTGAGGGACACCCCTTCCCCGAAGAGGTCCCCAGCCTACGGAGGACCGTGGCACATGGCATGCTGGCTGGGAGCCCTGCCGTCTGCCCGGCCTTCTGAGCCGGAAGCTCCCCAAAACCTGTCCAGGTCTTCTTGGTCACTAACTGGATAAGTGCCTGATGCGGCAAGGGGTGCCTAGAGAGCGAGGCCCTAGGAAGGGGCACCGTTAGTATTGGAGTGGAGTTGGGATGGTTTGGTGGCGCTGCTTCCCATTTCGTCGCTGCCACTTGACAAGCGTGCTCTGCAGACTTGAACCAATCCATCAGCCGCCTCAAGGGCGGAGGCAGTGGAAAGTGGCCCGGTGCCAGGAGGAGCTGGGGTGGAGAGAAAGGAGAGGTGCCAGGAATGGCCTGGTGCTGCCTTCCTCCCTGCACTCACGCCAGCCTCTCACGGCCACTGCTCCTTCCTTTGCAACCTGTTTGTTGTCTGCCAAGGGGAGTCGCCTTTAAAGAAAAAAACAAACGTTCTCTCCTTTTCCTCGTTCCATAATGGTGTCTTCATGGCAGGAATCGGCAGAACGGTGGTGGGTGCAGCTTGGGACCCGTGTGCCCCCTCGTGTCTTTTCACAGAGGGCCAAGGTACCCTCACTCAGGGATGCCGAGGTTGGGGTGACAGCTCCTAATCTTGGTCCCTCTGACCTCTTTCTGCCAATCACGCTCTTCTCCCCAGTGTCCAGGCCAAGCTCGGATGCTAATCATAACTCTTGGCTCCCGGACCAGATGACTGCCCAAGTCTGTCGAGGGAGACTCAGGCTCTCCTGTGCTTGCCCTTAGGGCCAGACCGAAAGCCGGAGACCACGCGGCGAGTCTGCGTTTTTGCAAGCCGGGTCTCTCCCAGAACTGGGTGTTCAGCGAGCAGCCGCCACAATTCCTGGTCTGTTCTTCAGAAACCAGACGCTCCTCCGTCTCCCCAGCTGATCCCTTCTCTTGGCCACCTTCCCTCTTCATCCCTGTCCCACATCCTTGCCCCCTTCTCTCCACTGCTGGAAAAAAGGGTTAAAACCCAGAGCCAAGGTGTAGCTTAGCAGCTCCCACTGGAAACAGGTTGGTGCTTGTAAAGTGCTTTTCATGACTGACTTCACACATCTTGGCGCTTCCAGAAGCATCACCCACCTGTGGAAGAAAGGGGGGGGGGTCGTTGAGAAATAAGGGCAGATGAGCCTCTTATATACAGCAGCAAAGCGCCTGCTCTGTCATCTAAATCACGTCATTCGCCCCTTGCACCATGACCCACAGCCAAGGGTCAGGGAAGTCACTTTTGAAGAACTTTTCCTCGGAGGTTAAAAAAAAAGAAGAAGAAAGTAAGAAAGACCCCCAACTATTTCAATAGCCGCTTCTAGAAGAGGAGTGAGCATGGCTGTGTCTCTGACCCTGTCTCTGTGTCCCTTACGCCCAAGATCCCCTTAGTTAGTTCTACATCCCAGAGAGATGGGGGGTGGGCCCGTTCTTCAGTGATGGTGGGGCGTAAGCAGTATGGCCTTTGCCCAGGATTTGGGCTGTCACTCTGGAGAAGGGCCTCATGCCAGGCAGGGCCCTGGCTCCTTGGCCCTTTCCGCTCAGGTCCATCTTTGGCCCGGAACCTGAAGAGTTAAAAGTCTTTAGCTCGTTGCAATGAAATTATGGCTGGCAGTGGCGCCGCTGTTTGTTCAACAGACCTCCACTTTTAAACAGTTCACAAAAAGTTCATGGGGCAGCTAAAGATTATAAGTGTGTGTGTGTGTGTGTGTATGTGTGTGTGTGTGTGTGAGTAGGTGTAGTCAGCAGGATCCAATACTGAGCCTTGCCCCTCCTCCTCTTGTTTCTTCACGGCCAGCCCCCCGCCCCCGCCCCCACTCCCATGACACCCGACCACGCTCGGGGCCTCAACCCTCCATCTGACCCTGTGCACGTAAGAACACTTCATCCTGACACTGGGTGTTATTTATCTGTGCAGCGTTAATATTGAAAACCCCACCAGACAAGACCTGGAAGGGCGGGGAGAGGCTTTGAAAGCACCCAGTGGTCCCAGGTGTCTCTAAACTGCATTCCCCTCTCATGCTAAGTCCAGGCCGCCCTTTCTAAAGAAAAGCCCTTTCAAGGGAAGGGGGCTGCTGGCCCTTTTTGAGGGGAGGGGAGAGGGCTCAACAGGATGATTGTGGCAGCGGCCTTTCTGTTTCCTCAGTCAGGTGCTCAGAGGTCCTTGTCCCAAGGTGACAACTAAAGGAGACATGTAGGAGGAAGCTTGTGTAAGTTTTGAAGACTGGGGCACCAGAAGATTGGGGCTTCGAGGGCACACACGCTTCTTCCCTCATCCTTTTCTTAAGGGTTTGATGGAGTGACCCTTTGGCTGCTGGTGTAATGTCCAAATTTCATCATGACACCCAGCCAGGGGGTGGCATGGTGTGGCCCTCCCGCTGCAGCCACGGCCAGGACACTTGCACCGAGGAATGTTGCTCCTCCACCTTTTAGATGAGGCCTCCCTGGACACCTTCCTTTTGGTCTTCCTTTCGTTAGAAGGGGCGGCAGGGGTTAGGGAGGGGACACTTAGCTGAACGTGCCTTCTGGTCGGCCCTGCACTAGTGGTGGCCTGCCCCCAACTTGATTTGTATGTTCGGAACACGGAAGGACAGCCCGTGAGCCCCACACAGAACCTTCCTTGATACCCAAGTCCATCTGAGTCCACCTTTTCGGGGCACTGTGGCCAGCCACTGGAAATGCCCCAGTCTGTCTAAAGAAAGGGGCGCTTCCTAAAGAAATAGCTTCTCTAGAATCCCACCAGGCCGGACCCAACTGGGAGATCTCTGCCTCTCCTCCAGCTTCATTGTTGAGCTCTAACTACGCGCTGTGTGTCTGCGCGTGCGGCTCTTGATTAACAGACGGTGTTCTCTTCTGTATAGGGGCCGACGGGGGATGCTGGTGGACAAAAGCCTGTGTTAGGACAAAGAAATGCAGAGGGATAGCCTGGCTTGCTTTGGGATTCAGGTCTCCCAGGTGCTCCCCGACCCCACCCCTAGTCACTCTCGGAAAAAGAGTCCCCAGTCCTGGTGGCTCCCACCCAACCGACCTGGCAGTCAGCTCTGTGTGCTAAAGTGTAAAAGCAAGCATTTGCATATTTTTTCCTGCTAACAAAGGAAATGTGTCGACTTAGGGAACATTTGGGCTTTCGGAAACTGTGTGGGTGGGTGTGTGAGGGAGGAGAAAGAAAAGTTCCCCCATGAGCTGCACACCAGTGATTTCACACTCAGGTTTGGGTCCTGTGTAAAGAGGCCGTGACTGGGGGGGCCCTCCCGGGGGACCTCCCCCGCCCACCCCCCCCACCCCCCCCCACCCCCCCGCCCCGGACAAGGGAGTCTTCGAGCAGGGGAATTGCCTAGGGCCATCGGTCCCAGGCATTAAAGGCTCCCCTACTTATTAACCCAGCATTTAACAGCAGGATATGGGGCTGAAGCGCAGTCAAAAGAAACGGCTCAACCTCCAAAGAGCAATTAAAATCCTGCACGAGGATAAATCACGCGCCGTGATAATCCTGTTAATAAAATGCAGCTTGTCCTGACCCTTCACTCATGCAGCAAACTAGAATGTGATGTGGGTGGGGCTGGTGGGCCGGGAAGTTAAGGAGGGGGCGGGGCTCTCCCCTCTGCCTCGGCAGCCTCCCCCCTCCTCCCGGTAGACGGAGAACGGGTGGCTTCTGCTTGCTCCCCGCGGGCCGGAAACTTGCATCCCCAGCCCGAGCCCGGCAGCCTGGGCTGCTACGACTTCTGCACTCGCTACTGATTGCTGGTCCCCAGCGAGCAGGCGTCATTGAATTACTCAGCCGCCTCCCTCTGCAGCTCCCAGGCCAAACCACCCAGGTTTGGGGCTTAATCTAATCTAGGGCTCGGGTGGGGTGGCTCGCCAGCCCACTGACTCTTTTTAACCCTCCATCTGTAAGTCACACGCGCCGCAGCCGTGGAAATGAGTCGTAGTTTGGGCCGCCACACCGGACTGTTTGTGCCTTTTATACCACACCCCACCCCCGTCCCCAATCCTTTCAGCCCCAAGAAGAATCAATGTGGGGCTCCCTGGAATCCAGCACCGTCCGCTTTCAATCCAAGTGTGTTCTCCAAAAGGCTGGGAAAGGGGAAGGGAGAAGGGCAGGTGCAGGGTGACATGTGCTGTACCTTGAATGGTGTGGCCTGTGGCTCTTGAACCCTCTCTGCATCCCCAGCGCCTCCTGCCAGGGAAGTTCCATCTCTCTCCTTGAACCTCTGGCTCAGGTGTGTTCCTTTGCTCCTGGCCATCTGTAGAACATGGAGCAGGGTCTGCCTTCCCAAGTGCATTCTGTATGAATTGCCTAGGAGGGTTTCTCTTGTTCCCTCTTTGGCTCCTTTTTTATTCAACCTCCTGGGATTCTTTTTGTTTTAAACAGACTAGACGCTTGAAGAAAAGCTGCCATCCAAGAAGACGACATGCTTTCAGCAACCCCCCTGTATGGGAACGTTCACAGCTGGATGAACAGCGAGAGGGTCCGCATGTGTGGGATCAGCGACGACAGGTAAATGCGCGTGTCTGGCTGAGGCCTGGGGAGAGCGTGGGTCCTTCCCCAGGGCTCCTGAGCAGAGCCCTCCCTTCACGTCCTCACAGCCAGAGTGGGCCCAAAGGGGGTAGGGGGGAGATCTCCTGCCTAGCTGGCGGCCCTTGATTTACAGTTTTAACAGGCAACCTGGCTCAGCGAAGCATTGCCGCCCTTTAAGAGATTAGCCCCTAAAGCGGCCTTTCAGTGCACTTTCGTCCTTAATTTATTATTTCATATTTATGAAGGAGAATTAATCCCAGTCTATATGCTGCTTTAACTCTAAATGTCAGGAGTGTGGGCCCAGGTGGATCGGCATTCGATGTGCTTTTAAAACAAATAGTTTGCTCAGTAATAAATGGGGCGATAGCCACCCTTCACATCATTGAAGCCCAGGGTTTCTCTGGGTCCTCCGCCGCCTGTTCGGCGAGGCCACTGGCTCCTGGTTTCAGTCACCCGACAGCTCTGTTATGCTTCCTAATCAGTAATTTTGGAGTGCGAGGTAGAGGCAGCTAAGCAGTAGATAATTGAAGCTGCTCTTCCGGGTAACGATGAAACTTTTCTCTGCGGCTTGTCAGTGATTTTATCCTGGGGATTTGGAAGTTGGCACCAAGCACTTTCTTTATCGATGCTCTCTGATAACAAGTTCCAGGGCAGCCGCAGCAGCCTGGCACAGATGTGCGGCTTCCCCTGGAGCAGCTGACATTTGTATGATATTAGTGTCTATCCCCCATAATTTTGATAGAGACAGTCAAATATGGCTTCATTATCACCATGGAAACCAGTTGCATAGGACATGGTACCTAACTTTGTTTGGGGAAAAGTTTTGAAAGCCTGTCCTCACGGGTAACACAGAAGTGATTGACGTAGCCAGCTCGCAGACTCCAGCCTTGAGGTCCCCCCTTTGGCTTTGGCCATTGTATTACTTCATGCCTGTCCTCAGGTAGAGCTTATAAGGGTCTGCTAGGTCAGCAGAGCCCAGACTGCCCTGCCCGGCCTCTCTAGAGAAAAAATTGTGAGGGTGACGTGGTTGTGCAGAATTTCTGCCTTACCCAACTCGAGGACGTGTTTGTGATTTCACATCCCTGTTGCCCTGCCTTTCCTTTGTTTTTCCCAGTACGGTTGAATCACCATTTGGGGACAACTTTCAATATGGGCCATTAGGGAGGATTTTTTTTTTTTTTTTTTAAGGGCAGTTGGAAAAATGGAGTTATTAGAAACTGGTCTATTCTGGGGCAATCTATGAAAGATGGATTAAGTGAGGAATGCTTTCATGAAGTTGGTGTGTCCTTCTAAATAGGAAAATTCCTGTAAACGATGGTGACGCTTCAAAGGCCAGACTGGAACTAAGGGAAGAAAATCCCTTGAATCACAACGTGGTAAGAGATTAATGGCTTCTGTTGATGTGCTGAGTATCAGTGATCTGTAATCAATCGTGCATTCATTTGCATACCATTAAAGGGCCTTTTGGGGGCAGGGCGGGGTGTTTCAGGGCAGGGCTGAGTGGAAAGCCTAGGCCGAAGGACGAAGCCTCACCCAATTTCTTCCTGGCTTGCTTTCTTGGCTGTGCTCGCCATTTACGTCCTCGTCCCCTGGTGACTGGTGGGATACGTGCCGCCTTTTCTTCGAAAAGCTACGTGCCACATCAGTGCTCCCAGCTGGATAAATTTGTAGCCTCCAAGTAGACCCTTAGGGTTTACCTTCCCAGTAAAATATGAAACAGAGCTGTCTTCAGATACCAGGGAGAGGAAGTCAAAAGACACAACTACAGTTTGACCCATGGCCTCTTTATTGATTTAGAAATGAGACAGCTCAAGTCCTTCATTCCTTACTGTCCCCCTGAAGATGGTTTTTTGTTATGTTAAATAATGCCTCGATACATCCGGGAAAAACCACAGTGAACATCGCCCCGCCCCAACCCGACAGGGCCTGGGGAGGGTGAGTCCGAGTTCTGTACCCCACGAGGGTGGTTCTGAGAGCAGTGGAGTTGGTATCACCTCAGTTGCAGCAAAGAATTTCTGCTGAGAAGGTGGATCTTCCAGAGTTAATAGATGACTAAATTAATGCAGGAGCCTCAAGTCTAAAGGGACCAACGTTTTACGTGCTTTCAGGATACTAGTTGGACAAAGGTGAGACGGCAGGCAAAGGAGGGTTCTGGATAAGCGGGGAGGGGGCCAAAGACCTTGTGAATCCTTTATTTTTTAACCCTTTTGGCTCAGATGTTGAGGCTGATGTCCTATTGAGCTAGTCCGCCTTTTCTCTTTGGGATGGGCTGCTTTGAAGGCGTGTCCTCGGTAATACCCATTTTCTTCTTCTGTGAAGGTGGACGCGACCACGGCCCATCGGATCGATGGCCTGGCAGCGCTGAGCATGGACCGCACCGGCCTGATCCGGGAAGGGCTGCGTGTCCCCGGAAACATCGTCTATTCTAGCTTGTGCGGACTGGGCTCAGAGAAAGGGCGGGAGGCTGCCACAACCATAGGAGGTCTGGGGTTTTCTTCCGAAAGAAACCCAGAGATGCAGTTCAAACCGAATACACCCGAGACGGTGGAGGCCTCCGCTGTCTCCGGAAAACCCCCAAATGGCTTCAGTGCTATATACAAAACGCCACCCGGAATACAAAAAAGTGCTGTCCCCACGGCAGAAACACTGGGCTTGGACAGACCTGCCAGCGACAAACAGAGCCCGCTCAACATCAATGGTGCTAGTTACCTGCGGCTGCCCTGGGTCAATCCTTACATGGAGGGGGCCACGCCAGCCATCTACCCTTTTCTCGACTCGCCAAATAAGTATTCCCTGAACATGTACAAGGCCTTGCTACCTCAGCAGTCCTACGGCCTGGCCCAGCCGCTGTATTCTCCGGTCTGTACCAACGGGGAGCGATTTCTCTACCTGCCGCCACCTCACTACGTCAGTCCCCACATCCCGTCATCCCTGGCCTCGCCCATGAGACTCTCGACGCCTTCGGCCTCACCAGCCATCCCGCCTCTGGTCCACTGCGCAGACAAAAGCCTGCCCTGGAAGATGGGCGTCAGTCCTGGGAACCCGGTCGATTCCCACTCGTATCCCCACATCCAGAACAGTAAGCAGCCTAGGGTGCCCTCTGCCAAGGCGGTCACCGGCGGCCTGCCGGGGGACACGGCTCTCCTGTTGCCCCCCTCGCCTCGGCCTTCACCCCGAGTCCACCTTCCCTCCCAGCCCGCTGCGGACACCTACTCCGAATTCCATAAGCACTATGCCAGGATCTCCACCTCGCCCTCGGTCACCCTGTCGAAGCCATACATGACGGTCAGCAGCGAGTTCCCCGCGGCCAGGCTCTGCAGCAGCAAGTATCCAAAGGCTCCAGAAGGAGCCGAAAGCACCCAGCCAGCTCCCGGGCACACCCGGAAAACAGCAGGTCAAGACAGAAAAGATGGCAGCTCACCTCCTCTCTTGGAGAAGCAGACGGTTACCAAAGACGTCACCGATAAGCCACTAGACTTGTCCTCTAAAGTGGTGGATGTAGATGCTTCCAAAGCTGACCACATGAAAAAGATGGCTCCCACGGTCCTGGTTCACAGCAGAGCTGGAAGCGGCCTAGTGCTCTCCGGAAGTGAGATTCCGAAAGAAACTCTATCTCCTCCAGGAAACGGCTGTGCTATCTATAGATCTGAGATCATTAGCACGGCTCCCTCGTCCTGGGTGGTGCCCGGGCCAAGTCCTAACGAAGAGAACAATGGCAAAGGCCTGCCGCTGAAAAACAAGGCCTTGGACTGGGCCATCCCGCAGCAGCGCAGTTCTTCGTGTCCCCGCATGGGCGCCGCCGACGCCGTGGTCACTAACGTTTCGGGGTCGGTGTCGAGCGCCGGCCGCCCAGCCTCTGCGTCGCCGGCCCCAAATGCCACCACCGAGGGCAGCAAGACCAGCAGGAGCTCCGTGGATACCACGCCGTCCGTCATCCAGCACGTGGGCCAGCCCCCGACCACACCTGCCAAGCACAGCGGCGGCACCGGCAGCAAGGGCGCCAAAGCCAGCAACCCAGAGCCGAGCTTCAAAGCGAACGAGAATGGCCTCCCGCCGAGCTCAATATTTCTCTCACCAAACGAGGCGTTCAGGTCCCCACCAATCCCCTACCCCAGGAGTTACCTGCCTTACCCAGCGCCCGAGGGCATTGCGATAAGTCCCCTCTCCTTACACGGCAAAGGCCCTGTCTACCCTCACCCGGTGTTGTTGCCCAATGGCAGTCTCTTTCCTGGGCACCTCGCCCCAAAGCCGGGACTGCCCTATGGGCTACCCACGGGCAGGCCGGAGTTTGTGACCTACCAGGACGCGCTGGGGTTGGGCATGGTGCATCCCATGTTGATACCTCACACGCCCATCGAGATCACTAAAGAGGAGAAACCGGAGAGGAGGTCCCGGTCCCACGAGAGGACCCGCTACGAGGACCCAAGCCTCCGGAACCGGTTTTCTGAGATGCTGGAAGCTGGCAGCACCAAGTTACATCCAGAAGTCCCCGCGGACAAGAACCTAAAGCCCAGCCCCAGCTGGAATCAAGGGAAGACCGTCGTCAAGAGTGACAAGCTCGTCTACGTAGACCTTCTCCGGGAAGAGCCAGATGCGAAAACCGACGCTAACGTGTCCAAACCCGGCTTCACAGCTGAGAGTGTCGGCCAGAGTGCCGAGCCCACCAAACCCCCGCCTGACCCGGCCCTACAGCCACACCGGGATTTCATTGCCCTGAGAGAGGAGTTGGGGCGCATCAGTGACTTCCACGAAGCCTATACTTTCAAACAGGCTCCGGGCCAGCCAGTCTTCGGCTTAAGCAAGGAGAATGTTCCAGCGGGAACCAACAAGGAGAACCTGGCGATGCCGGTCTCGACTCCGTTCCTGGAGCCGACCCTGGGGAGCGATGGCTCTGCGGTCACTTTCGGGAAAACCCAAGAGGATCCCAAACCATTTTGCGTGGGCAGTGCCCCACCGAGTGTGGACGTCACCCCCACCTATACCAAAGACGGCGCTGACGAGGCAGAATCAACCGATGGCAAAGTTCTGAAACCGAAGCCATCTAAGCTGGCAAAGAGAATCGCAAACTCCGCTGGTTACGTGGGGGACCGGTTCAAGTGCGTCACTACCGAACTGTACGCAGACTCCAGTCAGCTCAGCCGGGAGCAGCGGGCATTGCAGGTGAGCCCCCCACCCGAATTTCAGGAGCCTGACCAGTTGTCAGGTTTTTTTAATGTGTGAAGAGGAGGGGGCCGGGGGTATGATAGGGCAGGACACCGGGCTGATTTGGTTAATGCAGCTTATGATAATTTAAATGTTTGAAATGTGTCCAGTAAGGGGACGTAAGTGGATACTTTAAGTTATTCTGTAGATTTTAAGCGAACTCCACTCGAATGCTGATAACGGAAGTTTTAATTATTGCGAAGGATGTCTAAAAGACTGCATGACATTTACCTATCAATCGCTTTGATTTCTCTGCCGTTACTGTACGTTAACAAATATACCTAAAAGCGCTGCTTAGAATGCCTTACGTGATACTTGGTGGAGGTGTGTAGCGGCCGCATGTCTGTGAGATTCGTGCAATTTTTTTTTTTTCACCAAAAAAACAAACCAAAAAAAAAAAACAAAAAAACAAACCTTGCTTAAAGGGATAGAGTATGTATTTAACTTGCTAGTGAATGATAGATGTTGTATAGGAATTTCCTTAAGATATTTTACTTTTAATTAAAAGATAAATAAAGCCAAATTGTTTTGCAATGTTAAGAAAAAAATTGGTTTATGCTTATAAAAATGGATGAAGTTATCTAAATGATCCATTGAGTGCCCATTTTAATTACATAGATGGAAGGATTACAAGAGGACAGTATTTTATGTCTACCCGCTGCTTACTGTGAGGTCAGTTCTTCAAATTTTTATTACTAGAATCTTACATAAACCTTTTGAGTTAAATTTCATTTCCAAATATACAAAGGGAAGTTTGTGGGCCATGGTCGTCTTTATTCATTGTGCATTTGTTTTCTTTTCTGTTGTGTTTTTGTTTCGCTTTCTTTGCGTTGTGTTTTTGTTTTGTTTTATTTACCTTCGAAAGAGAATGTCTGTCTCTATGCCACAGCGTATGTATGGCTATACATACACACCGCATATATCTCTACATACATATGGCTTTATGAATAAAGAGTGTGTGACTACTTACATATAGACACTCTTACATTTTTATCGTTAAATTTTAAAATATCTCAGTTGTATCATAAATTGTGGTTGGTTTTGGGCAAACTTTTCTTTGAAGATACTTTCCTTTAAGGTAAGGGCAGTGAAATAGCTTTGGTGGTAAGGTGTGTCTTTTTTCCATCTCCGTTCTCTTTCTAGCGTGCAATGATGCGCTTCTCAGAGTTGGAGATGAAAGAGCGAGAAGGTGGCCACCCCACGACCAAAGACTCCGAGGTGTGCAAATTCAGCCCCGCTGACTGGGAAAGGCTGAAAGGAAGTCAGGACAAAAAGCCAAAGTCGGTCGCCCTGGAGGAGGCCATTGCCGACCAGAACGACAGTGAGAGATGTAAGTGAACCCAGGCGGCTCGCGTGTGGTACCACGTCGGTGGGAACGGGGCGATTCCGCTCCCAGTACTGAGGGAGGTGAGAGGAAGCAATACGCTTCCGATGGCCCAGCATCTGCGTGGTGGCTGTTCGGAGAACGGGCTGCTCTGGCCATCCTTCCCAGCTGTGGATTGCAGGGCTGGTTGTCCTTTTGAGCACTGCGGCATCCAGGAGTGAAGCACCTATGAAATGTTGTTTCCTGGCACGCATCTCCTTTTTCCGGAGAAATGCTAGTCCTGTAGTTAGTAATAGTCTAATACAGCAGAGCAGAGGAATGGCAGTGCAAGACCTCCAGCGTAGCAGGTATGTGTTCTGTTTTGTAGCAGGTACGGATACGGGTTTTTGGTAGCAGTGGAATGACACTTGCAGCCAGAGCCAGACCCTCCAGAGTGACAGTCTCCTATGGGAGGGAATGGAGAGTACTCGGATTCTCCCTCCAAAGGCAGAGGTTTCGTTAAAATGAGATGAGGGCTGATGAAGGCACCAGAAAGATGAGCATAATTATTTTCTGTGGCAGGCTTGTTTGCAGTCATTAGGAATTGACAACACGCTCCAAGGGCGTGGGATAAACGAGGGCGTTCTTCCTACCAGACGGGGTGTTATTATGTTTTGGAGGCAAAATTGGAGAGAAAGCTAGCGTTTGCCTCGAGTCACACTCTGCGGTCCCAACAGCTGCTCCCCCACTGGGGTTGACTTCGGGCTTTGCCCTTGAGACTTCCTGGGCTAATGAGATGTGTTGGCAGGAAGTGGAGGTCTTTCTCCCGCTTTCTTCAGTGTGCGTGCTTGTGGCCTGCAGCCTGCTCCAGACCCCAGAAACCTCACCGGTGATGGTGAATGAGGGCATCTAGGTGAACGTCCAGGACAGGGTGGGCGTGACATCCTCCTGAGACAAGACAGTCGGGGGTGGTGGGCACGTTTGGGAGGTCCGGGCCCTTGGACCCAGTCGTAGGGTCGACGTTCCCCCGCACGCTTAGGTCGTGGGTGCCTGATGCAGTTCGGGAAGATTATGGTCAGCAACAGCGTGTGCTTCTCTCTGCTGCTTGGAGCACCACCCTCCCCCAGCTCATCTTTGGGGTCAGACAAAGGCCTGTGGCCAGGGTTCTGGGTAAGCCACACCGGGACCGGTTTGTCCTACGTGGCTCCCGTAGAAGGGGATTTCTGTGGCTAGTCAGTGGCGGCCTTACCCGAGCGATGGCGCTCTTGATGTGCCTGGAGTAGACGATTCCGAGCTCCTCCTCCTCGGGATTGGAATGAAAAATGGAGGGTCCAGGCCACCCTGGAGTAAAGCAACAAGAAAGCCTCCCTCCTTGCCTATGCTCACAGCTGACACGCAGCCCTTACCCTCCTGAGTGGCCTCATAACTCAGCTCTTGGGGAAGTTTCTCAGAGAGATCTGATAAAAGTGGGCAAGGCCAAGTTCACGGGATGCACTTTTCTGAGGAGGGGATCTGCCTGTTCTGGGTGGATGGTGAGGGAGGCTGGAGGAAGGGAGCGGGAAGTTAACAGTCCTCGAGTCTTCTTGCCCTTTTTTCCAGCAACATGGCCAAACCCAGGGTGGCCGCTGCCCTTCATGTCTCAACGGCCTCACCCCGCCCTTCTTCCCAGAGAAGTTTGTGTGTGTCCTTCCCAGTCTTTCCTGCTGAGCGTGGAGACAAGAACTCGGTGTGGCTGATGGCGAGCAGGGCCTGAGCCCCAGATGATTCCGAAAGCCCCCTCCCCCCACTGCCTGCCTCCAATCTCAGACCGACCGACGGGTCTCTTCCTGGAGCACCCGGGACATGGCCCAGTGAGCCATGAATCGCCACCATGGGAGGGCGGGAGAAGGGTTGGGGAAGGTGAGGGGCTCCGTTTGAAAGACTGGGGCAATGGAGGTGGGTTCACCATCCACCCTCTGTCTTGTAGAGACTTGTGGTTTGTAAATAGTTGGTCAAGAAAGGTCACCTAAAGGAGCCATTGTTCTTACTGCCGCCTCCGCATCCAAGGCACAGCAGGTGTTCATTCCATTCAGCTGGAAATTAATGGGCCTTCTTGTTCTTGGGCCATCATGTCTTGAGCTGATATGGGCTCAGGTCCTTCTCATGGGTGTCGGTGTGGCCGAGAGCCGAGCTGTGAGCACATGGGAGCTGGGGTGGGGATTTGGGGCGGGCAGGGGTCACAAAGAGGGTCCAGGACGCCTTCGAGATGCCTTCCCCCTTCTGAGGCAGCCCCTACCCATGGAGGGACCAGGAGCTTCTAAGATGGTGGGTGCTGTTTGCACGGCCCTGGTTGTCCCAGTGCGGGTGCATCTTGTTGCTAGGTGCTTGTTTAAAAAATGAATTAACTTGAAAACACAGTGGCCAAGATATTCCTTTATTCTTTATGATCACACGGGTGGCTGAGTTAAATTTTTATTTTGGAAGTTCACCAAATGAGTTTGGAGGTTCCTCAGACTTGGAAGTTCATTACTAGGAACCCTCAGTGGCATTTGAAGATGGGGCAGGGCAAGGAGGCATTGGTCCCTTCCTTCTCAAACTTGGAGTAACCATCTCCCTTGCCAACCACTTGGCTGGGACAGACCTAGGACCTGCTCAGTGGCAATGCCTGGCCAGGAGCTGGAGGAAGCCTCAGTCGAGGGGCTTCATGAAACTTCTTTGCTCAGGGAACTTCTCTTCCAGCTGAGCACCCGCACGTTTGTAAACTACTTTGGAACAGAGATCCCCTGCACTCCTTCTGTAGAGGGTGTAAGTTTTAACAAGGTTAGCCCTTACTGGAGGTGCTATAGTTAAGCTACAGAGAAGGGGATTTTAATCCTGGGGAGCCTTCCAACAACTCAGAACCCTCTCACCTTGTTTAGGCCTCACTGGGCATGGCTCAACAGTGGTGAGGGTGCTTTTTTGCCACGGTGACTTGTAAATGTTGTTATGGTGATGCTTCTGTGAGGTGATGCTATGGCACAACCGTAATGAATTATGGGATATATGTGCTGTGAGTCATATGACCATGCTGCAGGGAGCAAACATTAAACCTCAAACAATACAGCCACGTTCACATCTTGCTTAGACTGGGTGACCAAGGGCACGTGGCTTCCCGCTTTTAGAAGGACCAAAAGTAGCAGTGATGGCAAAGCCTGATGGTTAGGATCCCCGTGTATCTAGTTATCTCCCCATCTCCTTTGTCCTCAAGGGTAATCCTCCTGTGGGTCGTGGTTAGAACAGTCATTGAGAAGCTCCAAGTGACACGGAGCCTCTCCCCCATAGCTGGTGGCCATGGGTATCTTGGGCAGTCGGGGTGGGTGTCCTTCAGGGTTATTACTGGCCTGGGTAAGGTCACACTAGCGTAAGGTCTTGGGGGGCCTTAGCTGAGGGGAATTGAGATCTTTGCCCTAAAAGGCTCCGGGGTTGGAGGGAAGGGTGGATGGACCTAGTTTGGAAAAAGAAACTTTAAAATTGGACATGGGGGTTCTTAAGGTAGCCCTTACATTCCTCCGTGGATCCCCTCCCACGGAGCTTTTAGGGAAGGCTGATTGGACCAGAGAAGTCCAATGGTGTAACCAGGAGGGCTCACCTCTTAAAATTTCATACATTTTAGGCCTGAAATTCAGGCTGGTCTGAAAGTCTTGGCATCTTTTGGTTAAAGGGGTTTTTCCAGCCTTTCTCTGTGCTGAGCCCGGCCCGTGATTATGAAGCCCACCCCCGGGAGGAGGCTAGCAGTAACATTCCCACTTTACAAGTGAAGGGGGCCGAGTTGTAAAGCGGCGCCATTCCTGCCCGAGTGTTTAAGAGGGTCACAGAGCAGCCGGAGTGAGAGTTGCAGCGCGCCCTCTTCACCGGGCCTGCGGTAGCCTGGGCTGCATCACCCGTAAGCACAGGCCAGGAGTTTGGGGTTTCTCCTGCTGCCATGACAGGAGACCCTCGCGGTTGGGGTGATTCTACCATTCCGGCAAGAGTAGATGGGGATCTGTTCCACCTTGGGATACCCTTGGAGAAAAGGTAAGTGGGTTCCACCATTGAGAACACAGGTCAGGCTAGCCAAGGCCAGGGTGAAGTTCATCCCCACAACTGACTGCCATTAAATGCTGGGAATGCCCCCAAGAGAGGCTGATCAGGGGACCAGCCGGCTGGGCAGAAGTGGGAGTGATACTTGAAGTGGTCTAGGGAGAGGAGGAGGAATGGGTGCAGCATGTGAGGGGTGTGTCCATGATTTCATCTAGAAAAACGGGCTGTGGGAGCTTAGCTCAGGTGTTAACGCAACACCAAACTCATACACCCACCCCCACCCCCGGCCGGTGATGGACAGGGTCATCTTACTTAGGGGAACTCTTTAACATCACAGTGATCATTATGGAATTATTTGTGTGTTAGAAAAAATGTGACCAGCAAAGCAGTTGAACTGTTTCTTTGGCTAGAGCAAAAGTGAGGAGTGATGTTAGGCTGGGCTGATTGGAGGAAAGGCCCCAAGTGGATGCTAGGTTGAGCAGAGGCAGCGGAAGCAGCACAGGCGGAGCTGGGGTGTGAGCAGTTTAGCCCAGCCCCGCCCACCCTGCCCCCTGTCCCCCGCCCCCCATGAAGGGGGTTGGAGTCTTGTCTTTGGAATGTCCTTAGATGCTTGCCTGGGAAGGAAGGCGTGGAGAAGTGCCAGGTGGGGTGACTGGTGTCCCCGTGGGTGTGCCTAGTGTCACTGAGGGCCTTCTTCCTAGACAGGAAATAGGAGCAGCCCTTTGATGGCAGTGAAATGCTTTTCCCCCCACGGGTGTGGAAAGAGGACAGACGGACTTGTGGCAATCTGGTTGAGTTCTTTGAAATTGCCCTTGACCCTTGTGTGTGCACCAGGAAGCCTTTCCTTTATCTTTGCCAGGCTCCTCTTCCCTTGGTCTCCCAGCTTCCCAGCCTCCCACCATTCTTTCCCTACCCTCTTTCTCTTCACCCTCGCCCCTGCTGACCCAAGTGAACATTGGTGCTATCTCTGTGTAGATAACATTTGGGGGATATTTGGTCTCTTTAGGACATCAGCCTTTTTTGTTTATTACAAAATAATGACCTCAGCAACTGTTTCCATAGTAATTTGTAGCTCAGCCCTGGATTGCTTGGATCTTACTGTGAGGTCACTCACCCTCAGCTGAACAGGACCCTAGAGGAGACCTGACTGCCAAAAAGTAAACCACCTTGGAGGTGGCACGTGCCTATAGAAGGATAATCTTGACGCCTCACCTTGACTCTCCTGCTCCAGTTACGAACAGGAAGATGGGAAATTGTGGGCTACACGCCTCATTTTCTGCTTTCTTTGCTGGTTGTCTTCAGCTGCCCTTCCTTTGGGAGGTTGTCTTTCTGAGGGTTTTGTGCTTCCAGCGTGTGAGGCCCCTGGTCTCCGAAGGAGGGTCTGTTGGTAGCAGATTGCCTTGGGCATGGGGGTCCTGCCTGCTCCTGGTGACCTTTGTTCCCTCCTTTCCGGGTTGTCTCCCCTCCCCTAGGCGAGTTTAGTGCTGGAAGCAAACACGACCCCTTCGAAGCCCCAGAGGACAAAGATCTTCCCGTGGAGAAGTACTTCATAGACAGGCAGCCCGCCAGCGAGCCCCCCGCCGACCAGGCGGCCCCGGACGCGCCACGCAGCCCCACCCTCCGGCTGGACAGAAAGCGCAAGGTCTCTGACGACGGCAACCACACTGAGACCACCGTGGAAGAGCTCCCGGAGGACCCTCTGCTGAAAGCCAAGCGGAGACGGGTCTCCAAAGGTGAGCTCGGTTTGGCTTCGGGCCCGCAGGGCCGGAGCGGTGGAAAGTTCCAGTCCTACCCTGGAGCCCTGGGGGGAGCCACTCACACCTCCCCACCCCCCCCCACCCCCCCACCCCCAAAGCCAGGTGCCGGGGCTGGAGCCCAAAGATGGCCAAAGGCAAATAGGCCCCCTCCCGAGACTTGGTGACAAGTTCCAGCCAACACAGTGACCACACCCCTCCCCTCCCCCACCCCTATTAGTGATGTGTAAGACAGTTTGTTCCCCACCCCCACCCCGGGGGGCTTCTTCATTAATTTGTAGTTATTTCTCCATTAGATGACTGGCCTGAGAGGGAAATGACAAACAGTTCCTCTAACCACTTAGAAGAGCCACATTATAGTGAGCTGACCAACCTGAAGGTGTGCATTGAATTAACAGGGCTCCATCCCAAAAAGCAACGCCACTTGCTGCACCTTAGAGAACGGTGGGAGCAGCAGGTGTCGGCAGCAGAGAGCAAACCTGGCCGGCAGGGCAGGAAGGAAGTGACCCAGGCGGTTCAGCCTGCGGTCACCCCCCAGGGCAATAGCATCTCCGAAGAGAAACCTGGCAGGAAAAGGGCAGAGGCCAAAAGCAACAGAAGCTGGTCGGAAGAGTCCCTTAAACGCAGTGATGACGAACAAGGTACGCACGGGGCGGGGGGCGCTCCTGGAGGCTGGATCACCCGCCCTCTGTGGGAAATGGCCCTGGAGGGGACCTGAGCGCCATCCAAGTTGACAAGAGTAGCGTGTGGCAAGCGGGGAGTTTTCTTCATGAGGTCCTTTCAGCCTGCACACTTCCTTATGGAATGTACAGTGAGGCGGGAGCTCGACTTCCTGGGCTGCTCCTCACCCGGCCCGCGGCTGGGCAGGAAGGGAAGTCTTGGGTGACCCCAGGCGCTTATCAGCGCCCTCATTCCAGCCTCAGGCTGTCCCCAGTCGCCCTGTCCCGAGCACCCAGGCCCCCCACGGGTGGGGACGGGAGAGCAGGAAGGGCTGGCTTCTGCCCTCTCTTGCGGCCCTTTGAAGCAACTTGCCATTTGGCATTTCATGGGTTAACCTATTTGCCGGTTGAATGTGGGATAATTAAAATATTAATGCTTTGAAAACATAATTGGTATATCTTTAAAAACTGAAGCCGCTCCAATGATCAGTGCTAACAATGGGCTTTTCTTTCCTCACCGGCTACAACTGTGTAACGCCCGCTTCTTCTCCCCCTGCCTCCCGCCCTCCCCCACTGTGGATTCAGCCTTGCCTGTGTTCTCCGGCTCTCCGCCCATGAAGAGCCTTTCATCCACCAATGCAAGCGGCAAAAAGCAGACTCAGCCAAGCTGCACGCCAGCCTCAAGGCTGCCTACCAAACATCACAAAGTTAAAGAAAGCCAGAAGGCAGATGTGCTGTGCACGGACGAAGAAGAGGATTGCCAGCCTACGTCCCTGCTGCAGAAATACACCGACAACAGCGAGAAACCATCCGGGAAGCGACTGTGCAAAACCAAGCATTTGATCCCTCAGGAGCCCAGGCGGGGCTTGCCGCTGCCAGGGGACTACTACGTGGAGAATGCCGATGGCAAGGTACCTCTTGCCCCTGGCTCTCCCCCGCCCCCCGGGCCTGTGCGAGCACATCCCGCCTGCCTACTTCTCTGCTTCTGGGGACAAAGTTTTCCTTTTCCTGAACCCCTCCCCCAAAACGTCACTGCCCCTTCCTAGGGGACCTGTCTCCTGGGTGGTGGTGAAGGTTCCAGCTAGTAAAAATGCAACCCCTTCCTCCCACCCCGCCTCCCCCAGACAAAGAGGAGGAAAAGTGCTTTCCTCCATTCAGGGAGGAGGGGAACCAGGCGGGTGGTGGAAGGACAGCCTGAAATGTGTGCGCTGCCTGGTTTCATGATAGGTGACCGTCCGGAGATTTCGAAAGCGGCCTGAGTCCAGTTCCGACTATGATCTTTCGCCGGCCAAGCAGGACCAGAAGCCCTTGGACCGTTTGCAGCAATTGCTACCAGCTTCCCAGGCCTTGCAGCTGCCATGCTCAAGCTCCCCCCCAGAGACCACGCAGTCCCGCCCAATGCCACCGGAAGCACGGAGACTTATTGTCAATAAGAACGCGGGCGAGACCCTCCTACAGCGGGCCGCCCGGCTTGGCTATGAGGTGGGCATCCTTGTGGGTGCCCCGGATTCAGGATCCACGGGCTGCTGCTCCTTGGGTGGGGGACACGCTGGCTGGGGACGGGGGGCGGGTCTCAGAGCCCAGCCCCCTCCACGTGGCGGGCTGGGCTAGGTGTTCCAACAGGGTGTTTGCGTTGGCCCCGCTCACACTGCCGGCTCTTTGGTGGCTTGTTCAGTCGTGGTGTGAAAAGAAAGGCAGGCCTCTCTGATGTTCCGTTCACGTTCAGGCAGGTAGGCTGCTTCGGCCATTCCGGCTCACTTATCTCTGATATAAAATCTGACCTAACCCAGGGCTTGGCGACTAGGGGAATTTTAATGAGCCCTTTTGGATTCTGAATAGCAAGAGGGAGAGTAGTTATTAGCTCTATTTTGGGTTACTTGTGCTGTTTGGGGCAGAGTGGTGCCCCTGTGGGGTAGCGGGTGGGAAGTGTCTGTGCAGAGCAGGGGTGGGACTGGGGCAGACCTGAGCAGTCTCTTTCTGAGAGGGCACAGGAGCCGAGGGCTGATGGGGGGGGAGCGGGGGGTTGAGCCTTGCACAAAACTCCCTGTCCACACCACTGTATCCCAACCCAGCACGGCTGATGACAGTGATAGCCTCTATCGCTAGAGCAACATAGACAGAAAGATAGCTGATATCTTTCTAAGCCCGTGTGATCTGTAGTAACTCCTTTCACCCTTTTAACATCTTCACGTGGGAGTAACGAGTACTAGCCCGCTCTTGGATGAGGAAACTGAGCCTCAGAAGGGTTAGCTGATACCCGTACAGGTAGCAATCCAGCAGTGCTCCACAGCCCACCACGCTCCTCACCAAGACTGGCTCACATTGCAATTGCCCTTTTTACAAGTTCAAAACCTCTCTGAGACAGATTACTCCCTCTGCCCTGTGCAGTTCCCCAACCATACTTGTCAGTAGAAATTGTGATGTAATAGCCCACAGGGCAAAGGCATTTTTTTGTGCTGGCATCAGCCCTCTGGGAGTTGAATGGTGACAGTAAAATGCGGCTCAGCAGGCTGAGCGTGGAGGTGTGGACGAGCACTGGGGTGGCAGGACCCAGGCTGGCCCGGAGCCCTGGCGCCCACACCCTCAGCCAGCTCTGTGCCCCTGTCCCGTGTCCCCCCCGCTATAGTGCCGTGAGCCCTTCAAGGTGTGCCTGCCTTGGCCCTAAGGCATGACTGTGGGTGGGAAGTTGGAAGCGCTAGGTCTATGCTTAGTTTGGGGGTGCTTTTTTTTGTTGTTGGTTGAATGTGCTGTTGTTTATATCTACACGTCTCTTGGAGACCTCTCCATTAGCTAGAGAGCACTTTCTGGTAGTTAGCGCAGTTACTTGCAGGTGAAGTCCAAGGAGCACCCAGTTGGTTTCCCAAGAGCTGAGAGCAGCAGCGCCTAGGAGGACAGAGCAGATGTTGCACATAGCGCTGAGCTAGACCCCCCGTGGTTGAGAAAATAGACTCCTTGCTTCCAGCAAACGTTGGAGGTGGGGGGGAGCCCCCTAACCCCAACTTTTGGGTTAGGGTTGAGAAAATAGACTCCCGCTTCCAGCAAATGCTGGAGATGGGGGGGCGCGGTGCTGCTGCACCCACCGTGGAGGGCGGGGCTCCTAGCCCCACCTGTGAACTTGGCATCATTTCCAGCAGTCTCCCTTTGGGACCAGATACCTCAAAAGACCCTCGTTGGTCCTCTAAGACAGTTTCCATTTTGGTTTGGTGGGTCTGAGGCCTGGACCAAGGGGCACTTGATCCATACTTTTTTAGGCTACCTGGCCTTTGATTGCACAGGAAGCCTTGGGAATGTTTATGGCCGGATTTGTTTTTTTCTTCAAATGTAAATTTCAATATGTAGATTACACAGATCACCGGTTTTGATGCTGAACATTGTGACCAGTAGATGAACGCTTTCAACTTTGAATCCAACTTTCTGGGATTTCTCTGGGCAGAATTTTAAATGTTGGGATGATGGCCCAGTTGGGGGATGTGGCAACTTAAACCTTTTAAAATTGAAGGACAGTTTGCTTAACCAGATAAGGGTGTGGTTTGAACATACAGTTTGGGAGGGTTTTCCTGAAGTTTTGTCTTCAGCATTCTTGGTTATTTTCTTCTGCTTAGCCAAAGATACCATGTGCAGTAAAAAGGCTGTCTGAGCTTTATGTCATGATAATCTGGTTCTGGAAGTTTAGAAACACACTCTGGCTTCAGATCCGCGTTAAATAGATCACTTGCGTGGCCAAAGACCTCAAACCTTTCCCTCCCGAGAAAAAGGCTTCTATTTCGTAGGCTAAAACGCCAGTGTGCAACCACATGCTTGTGCCTTTAGCAGTGCTGGTTAAATTTTCTATGAATTGAATAAATCATGTTTTTTAAAAAGTTAATGAGGCATTTAATTAATTAACAACGTCGGGTTTATGGCCTTTATGGTTACATTTTGCGGGTAATGGCATTCGGCTTATAGCCGCTTAACAGAGAGTTGTCCAACAAAAGCAGTTTGATTTTGCTTGGGAATGGGTGGGCTGCCCTTCAAACACTCCCGTTTATTTCTAGCGGAGAAAGTAAACCAAGAAATGTGTTGCGTAGACAGACTCGCCCGGCCTCTTCACCTTTCAGTTAGAGAAACTGTTGGTGACGACGGTTGCCATCCATTTAGAGGCCATCACCCTCCCAGCTAGGAGAGTGTAGTTAGCCCACTTGACCCCCAACAGAGAAGACCTGTGGGATGCTCGTCACAGCTGGATTGCATCCCTCTAGCTGGGGCCCTCTTGGGCCTTTTGAATCTTCCCAGCTGACCAGGTACCAAAGACCTGAGTTATAGGTCTAGTACTTCATGTTAATTGAACTTGGGGGGTTTAATATCTCTGGGCCTCAGTTTCCCCAAGTGTTGAATGAGGATAGTACTACCTTCCTTTCCTGATATCTCCTGGGTTCCTGTGGATGACAGAAGACGTCCTCATCTGGGGAAATGAGAAGCACTGTGTAAATAGTGGTATCAACGTGGTTGAGTTAGGACAGCCGTGGCAAAAAGTCTGACCTGGCCGTGGGGCTACTGCTGCCTTTGCTGCCATCTTCCAGGAGAAGAGAGTTGACTTACCCATCAGCTTGGACGGCCTTTCATTTCTAGGTACCCTTGAATCGGCCCTAGTAGTGATGAAGGTTTCCAGGTGAAGGCCATGATTGTCACAGCAAATAAACCCTGGGTTGAGTAAATTGATCTGTGCACAGCAGTTGGTGGCGTTCAGACCTGATCCCAGAGCCACGTGACAGGGCCTCTCCCTGGCTGGGGCACACAACTCATTAGCTTGCAGCCGTCCACTCAAGTCTGGCTAGTGAGGGCCTGCTAAAAGAGCAGCAGCTTCATGCGGTATCCTGGATACCAGGGCCCGGGGCAGGTGGCCTGGGAGCCCAGAGGATTGTGGGCTTTCTGGCAGGTTGGGATCTAAACGGAGAAACGCATTCGTGGGCGTGCCTTTTCTCTTCCTCCTCTTGTTTTGGAAGGGAGCTGCCGCAGTGACCTGAAGTAACAGGGCACCGATGGCCAGGTTTACCAGCATGCCCCATTAGGTTCACGTGGTGAGCAAATGGAACATTCTAGTTCGTTCCCAAGTGAGTGGTCACCTTTGATTGGCGTGTCCTCCAAAGGGCATAAAAGGTTTTACAGAACCCATCTCGCACTTATGGGTGGCTAGAATGACCCCCGTTTTAGGTTTAACAGATGAGTTACCTGAGAGATGTCACAAGGAGGCCTGATGGGAGACCCCATCCCATCCCGCCTTACCCAGCAGACCATGTGTTGGGCCACATGCAAGCTCTGCCTACTCCCAGCTCTCAGAACCTGACAGCTCTCTGCTGGGCATGACTTACCCAGTGTAAACAGTATAACGTGTTTTCTGGTGGCAGATGCTTTCGATGTGTTTGAAAACTTTCTTAAGGTAATAAAACATTGAATAAATTACTGCTGTGCTTACTGGGAGTGGTTCATATTAATATTTTAACAAGCCAAAGAAATAAGATTAATAACAGTGATTCTAATGCACAGTGTTGACACAGAACCCTTTTGGGGGGAGGGGAGGGTGAACGTTTTATTTGATTCTTGAAATGTGGAGGTTGCGGCATGTGGTATATCAGGTTCCTGTCATTAACTTGAGTAAATATGAAAATATTAGACTGATTCTGCCCCGAGAGGGTGGAGTGAGGCAAAATAGAGGGTGGGGTTATTTGAAGCATTTTGTGTCATTCCTCGAGGATGGAGAGAGAGAGCTTCTCTTTAACTCTGCTTAACATACAAACAAGAGCATCTGAGGCCCAGGTTCTGATTTGGGGTCTTAACAGGCGGCGCGAGGATGTAGCTGACCTGGGTGTCCCTCCTCCTCTAAGCTGGGGAATGTTCTCCGGCTGATTTAAGCTCTCTTTAAGCATTGGTCAACCATACTTTTATCTAAACTTGTGTTATCATCCACTGCCACCGACTGAACGGACCCATCAAGTGAGAATGGTCTGTACTTGGCAATGTGTCATCTAAGATGTTAGCGGCCGTGACACCTCTGTACTGGTCACGTCAGCCCCTGGGCTGAGGGCTTTCATCGCTATCCGAATGCGTCCTCTCAGCAGCCCTATGGAAGCTTGGAGAAGTTCAAGGGTAACTTGCCCATGGCCAGGCCACTGGTGCATCAGAGCCTTAGACAACACTGTCTGCATCTCCAAGCCCTTCGCACGTGCTCTTGCCCCCCACCAAGATGCCTGCCTCCTGCCCGTGCCATAGTGGGCTTTTGGACCCAAGGATGTATGCCTTTGAAAGTGGGCACCGCCAAGCTATGAAGAGGTCACCCTTACAAGGTTCACTGTGTGGTGGTCTGATGGCATCTCCTCTCCTCTCCCCATAGGAAGTGGTCTTGTACTGCCTGGAGAACAAGATTTGTGATGTGAACCACCGCGACAACGCGGGTTACTGTGCCCTGCACGAGGCTTGTGCAAGGGGTTGGCTCAACATTGTACGACACCTCCTTGAATATGGCGCCGATGTCAACTGCAGTGCCCAGGATGGAACCAGGTCAGTGGCGGTCTTGCTCTTGGCCTGGCCCTGCGGGGGCATAGGCAGTGGTTCTCAGGGTGTGCGGGGAACCCCAGAAGGAAAGATGGAGAGTGAGTTCCATGTAAGCACACTGATGGCGAAGTCCTCTAGAATGGAATTGAACAGCTCTTTCTGGCAAATTTACATCGAACTGTAAAACTTTGTGACGCTATCATGGACAGAAGTCCCTGAAAATGTTGAGCCTGCATGAATAATCAGGGGTGTTCTCTTTTAAGACCCTGGACTCTTCACCAGCGTCTGTTGAATCACAGTATTTAAAATATATGTGAGTTGGAAGTTCCAGGTGTACAGACAGGTCCAATGGCGACTGGCTTGATAGGACCTGCCGTGTCCACCCACATCCCCGGGCCTGGCCCCCACTCTGTCCTTGACCTCGGTTTATTGGCCAGAGGCCCAGGCCTGAGTCAGCCCAAGCATCTTCCTGGTTGTGCCTGGGATGCTACCACGAGGCAGGGCACTGGGGCTTTCCTGACAGTCAGAAAATTAGCAAAACCGAAAGGTATTTGGTGGTTCATGGTTTCCAAAAAGCATTCTTTCTGGATGGCACTGCGGACAGTGTTCCTGACCCCAGCGGACACGGGCAGGAGGACTCTGTACCCTCCTGAGAACTCGCCCTGCCTGTCGACTGCTTCTGGGCGAGAGGGTTGATCGCTCCTCTCCAAGTTGGTTTCAGGAGAGGTTCCACTTTGCCCCTAGTTTCTTTTACAAACTGCACTTTTTTTGTTGTTTGTTTTGTTTGTAACGGTATAACAATTGCTTGTCGTATTGGCTTCCATGATGCTGGGATTCTCTCCCCCCGCCGTAAGTTATCTTCTTACAGTCTGTCACTGTTTAAGTTCATTGGAAACGTTTTCATCGTGGCCTGAGTTCCTCCCTGGGCCGTGCATTAAGAGAGATTTGCATTTAAGAATTAGGCCTGAGATAGTCCCTTCACCTGTCCTGTAAAGGGTTATGTGTCGAAATAACAATTTGTCGCTTGACCATGGGCCAGTCAGTGCCTCAGGTTCCCTATGTGGAATGGCAGTGACCGTACACTCACCTCCTCGGTGAAATAGCGCGCCTGCGAGGCTTGGCCGCACATGCTCCATTTTGCCCTGTGTCGCTAGAAGCAAGCGTCGCGTGCACAGGTGTAATCCCCCGCACCTCTCCTAGGCCTCTCCATGATGCTGTCGAGAACGACCATCTCGAAATCGTCCGCTTGCTCCTCTCCTATGGTGCTGACCCCACCCTGGCCACATACTCAGGTAGAACCATCATGAAAATGACCCACAGCGAACTTCTGGAGAAGTTCTTAACAGGTACGACAGAGGTCAAGAAACGGTCTTGTTCAAGCATCTAGACGGTGACTTCACAGGCTTTCACCTGGGTTCCCCCTACCCCCACCCCCCGTTTACCCTAAATGACACTTTACTGGGAAAAGTGGCCTAACGTTAGTCTGTCAAAGAAGAGATACACACTTAGAGTTTTGCAAGGGAGGGCTGGAAAACTCTTAGCTAGCCAGGCTAGCTTTTGTTTGGCAGGCT
Organism: Balaenoptera musculus; assembly: GCF_009873245.2. Taxonomy (NCBI): domain Eukaryota; kingdom Metazoa; phylum Chordata; class Mammalia; order Artiodactyla; family Balaenopteridae; genus Balaenoptera; species Balaenoptera musculus. The sequence continues at coordinate 34,961,411 of NC_045806.1, read as the reverse complement.
GGGGCGGTGAGGCGGGCAGTCCCTCAGGAAGGCGGGTGGACGCGTGGGTAGGTTTCAGTCAGATACCTGGAGGCGTGTGCAGTGGGACTTGTCGGGAGGTGACACCGGCCCCAGCGTGAGATGTTCCCGAACTCCAGCAGCATTTGCCTCTTGCCAGCAGGCGTTATCTTGTTTCTCTCTCTCTCTCCAGACTATTTAAACGACCTGCAGGTTCCTGATGACGGTGACCCCGGTGGCTCTTGGGAGTTCTACGGCAGCTCTGTGTGTGGTGAGCAGCCTTGTTCGTTTCAGTTGGGCGGGACGTGCATGAGCTACAGAACGTTTCTCTCTGGTGCGGGCGAGGGCTTGCGGGGGTGGTGGTGCTGTGAGCAGGGCTCGCTTGGGAAAGAATTTTTCCAGGGTCCTTTTTGGAGAACAGCTGGAATCTTGCTCTAGCTTACTGACCTCTCTCTTGTTTGCCCCCCGGTTAGAACCAGATGATGAAAGTGGTTACGATGTTTTAGCAAATCCCCCAGGACCGGAGGACCAGGATGACAGCGACGAGGCCTACAGCGACACATTTGAATTTGAATTTTCAGAAAGCCCCCTTTTGCCGTGTTATAACGTCCAGGTGTCCGTCGCTCAGGGGTGAGCGTGGCCAGCGTGTGGTCGAGAACCAGCCCAGCTGCTCTATGGGGTGGCAGGAGTTAGAAATACCCTTCAGCAGATGAGGGTGGATGGGGGTGGGGGGTGAGTGAATTCCTCACCAAGTGTCCACCGACCTCACATAATGCAGTAGAACTTTTCCAGAAAAGTTTGGGGGGTGGGAGGGCTCCCCAGCAAACTGCCCTCATTGGAGCACACCCCTAGAGCCCAAAGGACACGGGAGTCAGTGACTGGAATTGCACAGTTTCAGTCACTAAACTCTTGGGGAAGGGATCCCCCCCAAACGGCTACCGTAGGGGCCTTCCAAGGCGCGTGAGGGCCACGGGACGATACTGATGTACCCTCTTCTCGTATAAGATTAGAGAAAGCCATATGTGGCACCTGGGATCTTATGTGTCTTCAGATTTGCTTAGATCGAGTCTTGTCCCCACGGTCGGGCCACTGTGCCCCATGACCAACCCTTCGGAGTGAACACGTCAGGAGACCTTGCTCTGCTGTGTGTTGACCCCGGTGCTTAAGGAGTAGCATCCTGCTTGGACTCTGAGGCTGGGAACGTGTCTGCCTTTGTGGTGACATTCTATTCGGGATAGAGATCATAAAGCGTGGCAGGGTACCAGGAAGGATTGTACCACCTCCCTTCTCGAAAAAGCCTCACTCCCGGAAGCATTGAGGGGCGGGTTGGAGGTGTGGAAAAGGAAAGGAAAGCCAGGTGACCTCGAGTGTTTCTCGCGCTCTCTCTGTGAGGGCCGGAGGAGAGGAGAGATCAAAGAGGTGTTCGCCATCTCCCTTGGGTTGGCATACAGACTGGTTTTCCCCAGTGACTAGAACGGGGTGCATCCACTTGGAGAGGGGTGACCTGAGTTGTGGCCAGAGCCAAGGCAGCACTGGGGTGGCCTGCAACGAGCCTCGTTCAGGGGCGCTGCTCCTGCTTTTGTCTTAAGTTGGCTGATCCACCCTAGATGGTCTCTTAACACATGCACATGAGTCCAGAGTTCCCCCGCTAGAAGTAGATCTTCCGGGCTTCCCTGGTGGCGCAGTGGTTAAGAATCCGCCTGCCAGTGCAGGGGACACGGGTTCAAGCCCTGGTCCGGGAAGATCCCACATGCCGCGGAGCAGCTAAGCCCTTGCGCCACAGCTACTGAGCCTGCACTCTAGAGGCCGCGAGCCACAACTACTGAAGCCCGCGCGCCTAGAGTCCGTGCTCCACAACGAGAAGCCATAGCAATGAGAAGCCCGCGCACCGCAACGAAGAGTAGCCCCCGCTCGCCGCAACTAGAGAAAGCCCGTGCGCAGCAACAGACCCAACGCAGCCAAAAATAAATAAATAAATAAAACTTAAAAAAAAAAAAAAAGAAGAAGTAGATCTTCTAAGGACAGTGAGAAGTGGGGTGGGGGTGGGGTAATCAAAGTGGAAGTAACGGGCCCTTTCACCGCCAGGAGACAGGTAGTTCATAGTTGGGAGCGCTTCTAATTTTGCCGGAAACTCAAACCACTGTCCTTTCTCTGGTTCAGGCCTCGGAACTGGCTGCTGCTTTCAGACATGCTCAAGAAATTGAAAATGTCCTCCCGCATATTCCGCTGCAATTTCCCAAATGTGGAAATTGTCACCATCGCGGAGGCCGAGTTCTACCGGCAAGTGTCAGCAAGTCTCTTATTCTCTTGCTCAGAAGACCTCGAATCCTTTAATCCTGAAAGCAAGGAGCTCTTAGATCTGGTGGAGTTCACGAACGAGCTTCAGACTCTGCTGGGCTCATCCATGGAGTGGCTCCACCCCAGCGACATGGACTCAGACGACTACTGGTGAGCTCGCCGGGGCCCGCCGTGTACAGTGTGTCATAGTGTTAATCCTTGTGCATATGTGTCATAATACGACTATTTCTGTAAAGAAAGGACACTATTACATATGAAAATATCTCTTCTTTATATAAGAGACACGACTCCAGTCGGAAGGACTTAGAAACATGTTTTTTTCTTTTTAAACTTTTAAGTCAGTTTTTATGAAATTGTTATAATGTTTCTTTACTTTTCAATGCACACATGCTTTGGGATATGTTTGTTTTTACTCGGAACAATTGTTTCTTTTCTTTTTTAAGGAGAAAAAAAAAAAAATAAGGAAAAGGAGCTCCACACTTTGACTTAATTTCATACAAAGCTCCGATGACAGAGGCCATAACTGTTGAGAGAGTGTGGTCAGAACCGTGTGGTTGGTTTGGGGGGTTGAATTCGGGGAAGGCACTTGGCGACGTTGTAACTTTATGTTTTGTTTACAGAGTACCTGCTCAGGCCAGGTCAGTGCTACTGGATGTGATCCAGTAGTGTGTAATATAAATTCAAACCATATCCACACACAACAACTAATTGTATGAAACTTTTATATCCTAATTTAAAAGCTGTGAAATTAGTTTTCACGCATCAAACCGGATTGTTTATATGTTTAAACATTTTATGCTCTTATTTAAAGAAGACTTTGAGCTATTTTTTTCTGTACCCTGTAAAATACTGAAAACTAACATAATATGTTGAGGTTGCTTGAAATTGTACATAAAACTAAAATTTTCTGAATTGTGTGTTTATGTTTGAAATCTGTGTTTTAACTTTGTAAGTAAATTCTCTGCCTTTGTATTTATATTTTACAAAAATTTTCTTAAAAGGCAATAAACCTGTTGAGGAAAGGAGAAAATTGAAGTACCTTGTTTCCTATGTATTTTCCTAAAACATTACTGTTGTCACAGTTTTTTTTTAAAGTGGTGTTGATAGTCGGTTCCCTATAGATAACTTCAGGGCAATTTATAGTCTCTATAAACTGAAACAGACTAGAGGATTTCAGGAGAGTGAGACTCTGAAGACAATTTGAAGTTCTATCCTGAAAACTCAATTCATAGACATACATGTTGATGTTTCTCAGATCCTTCTCAGCCTTATCTCCTCTGATGCCCTAGTAGGCTTTTACGTTGCCTTTGACCTTGATGGACTACGGTAGCTTCATCATGGCCAACCCTTTATCTTTAGGAATATTTTTTTCCAGAAACAGGACTTTCATTGTGTCACTTCTCCCTCCAGACCTCATGTTTTTCTGTGACCTTTTAACATGAAGTCCAAACCTGCTTGGCCCAATAGTCAAGGCTTGTAGTTTTGACCACTCAGCTACTCTACTGCTCTTACTTCTTGCAGCAGTATCCCTGTTGGGTACTATCAGTTGGCACTCAATTTCCATCCTACATCCTTTTAATTCCTTCTTTCATTGCAGAGGCTAGAAACCTGAAAACTACTAGACTCATTTGCTGCTAGGATTCTGAATGGTCGGTTTGGAAGGCAGAGAGAGGTAGAGGCATCTTCTTGCTCTACTGGCTGCTGGTAAGAAGGGTTAGGGAGACGTGCTGGCCAGTTGTAGTGACTCGACCAGCCTTCCAACACTGGGTCTTCAGCTTTGTGGGTAATGAGACACAGTAATGATTGTGGTGATGCCTGGATGACAACCTCAGCAGACTGTTCTTAAATCCAGTGGTTCCGGTGTCATCCCTGACTCACGTTCCTCCAGCCCTCCCAAAGATTTTATAAGCATCTGATTTCCTTCTATCAAATCCATTTGGGATCAGAATGCCCTTAGTGCTTTTCAGTCTCGCAATGAACCCTGAGAACACCTAGGCAGAGCAGACGGAAGGGGCCATGGAGATGATGTACTTGAGTGGGGTCGTAAAGTATGCAGACGGAGGGGACCTGCAAGCTCTGTGACCTGGCAGGTGGGAAAAGAGAGCCGTGTTTGGGAATGGGGAAATCCAGCAGTGTCAGAGGTGGAAATGAGAGAGGGCCCATTGTTGGTGAGTACCAAATGATGCTTGGGATGTATCCTGAAGACAAAAGGGAACCAACAGTGTTCTTGATTTACTAATTTTTTGATCATAAAAAAATACACTTTCGGGCTTCCCTGGTGGCGCAGCGGTTGGGAATCTGCCTGCCAGTGCAGGGGACACAGGTTCGAGCCCTGGTCCGGGAGGGTCCCACATGCCGCGGAGCAGCTAAGCCCGTGCGCCACAACTACTGGGCCTGCGCTCCAGAGCCCGTGCTCCGCAACAAGAGAAGCCACAGCAGTGAAGAGTGGCCCCCGCTCTCTGCAACTAGAGAAAGCCCGCCTGCAGCAATAAAGACCCAACGCAGCCAAAAATAAATAAAAATAAAATAAATAAATTAAAAAAAAATACACTTTCATTGTTTTTTTTTTTTAATTAAGATATGTGAGGTACATCCTTAACTTTTTTTTTTTACTTTTATTTATTTATTTATTTATTTTTGGCTGTGTTGGGTCTTCGTTTCTGTGCGAGGGCTTTCTCCAGTTGCGGCAAGCGGGGGCCACTCTTCATCGCGGTGCGCGGGCCTCTCACTGTCGCGGCCTCTCTTGTTGCGGAGCACAGGCTCCAGACGCGCAGGCTCAGTAATTGTGACTCACGGGCCCAGTTGCTCCGCGACATGTGGGATCTTCCCAGACCAGGGCTCGAACCCGTGTCCCCTGCATTGGCAGGCAGATTCTCAACCACTGCGCCACCAGGGAAGCCCCTACACTTTCATTGTTTTAAAAAAAATCCCAGCATTTCAGAAATAGAGGTTCTTGTCATCCCAAGCCAACCCTTCCTCCCATTCCCCACTCCGGAGTTAAAACCAGTGTTCACAGTTTGCTGAATATTGTTTATTAGGAAGTCACCTCAAACAACAGGAGAGAAAGACAAAGTAAATGACAAGCAAGACCTGCAGAAATGATCGAAACGAAAGAGCACTGGTGAGCCTGAACTACTATAGGTAACAAGGGGCTCCCGAGAGCCCAAATAAAAGCAAAGAGTAACTCCAAGGTATTTGGCTGTTTGTATTTGCATTTGTGCTGGAGGTACGGGGGGGGGGGCCCGAGACCAACTGAGGTTCTATCCTGAATGAAGGTGATTTTATTAATAAAGCCAAGAAAATAAGTGGGAGCCACAGGTTTAAGGGTTGCAGAGGAAGTAAGTAATGGGCTTGGTTTAGGAGACATTTAAGGTTGTGGTTTATGCAGTTGGGTTGGAGGAGCTGTTGTTGAGTTAGAACATTTATTGTAAGAACCATCAGGGTGTTAGAAAACGTGGACAAAGAATAACTAGGGTATCTGACCCAGGGTATAGATGAGCTGCCCATGGCCTAGAAAAGTTTGGATGTCAAGGAATTCCCCATGGGTAAAGAGGAGGTACCATAGGTGTAGATGCCCCCGCCCCCCCCCCCAATGGGAACAGAGGGGGCGCACCCACTGGGTGTAGAGGAGCTCTCCACAGTGAAGATACGGTATAAATGAGGTCATACTGGCTGCAGCGGGCTCCCAGGTATAGATTCACTCATACTGCTTACCAAGGTGGAGAGTAGAAGTATGGTTCTTCTGAAGGTGCCTCTAAAGGGCAAGGTCATTCCCTTTGTCTGGTCCTACCTCCTGGCTACAGTGTGGTTGTGGCAGCTATAGCCACAGCACCCACCCTGGACCATGAAGCATGGAAGTCAAGCGCTCAATGTATTTGGAGGAGCCTGGGTGCCTGAGGACCTAGTGGCACAGAACCACCATACCAGCCCTGCCCTGCTCTGCCTGCCTTTTATGTTTGAGAAAAATAAACAGTTCTGTTGAAACCACTGTTACTTTGAGTTTTTCTACGACTCCCACCAAATCTAATCTTAATATGCTTATCATCTGTGTGCACTTGGGCATCTTCCTCTTTCAGCCTCATCAAATTGGCCCAATAGTGTAACAGCAAAGGGGTGAAAACACCCAAATCACCATCAGCCGGGCCCTGTTTGAAGTAACAGTGGTACATCTGCACAGTGGGTACTATGCAACTGTACAAGGAATTGAGAGCTAGCTCTAAATTGCTTTAGAAATGGTTACCTCTGGGTAAAGAAGAACAAGCTGCCAGGAAAAGGGGTGGAAGCTTCACTTCTCTGAATGTTCTTATAATATCGATTTGACTTTAGAGTTAACATAATTATAAACCAAAAGCAATGTCAAATCAAAAAGCAAAATGAAACTGACCTTAACTATCCAGTCGGAAGCATAACCACACAGAAAGGAACTACTTCAAGTGACTTTAAAACACAATAAAGTGATTGTATAATCCCTTGCCCTAAGGACAAAAAAGTACAGAAACGGTTTAGATTATTTTCACTAATCCTATCCTTGGCGATAGTGTCAGCATTGTGATGCTGACACTGTCCTGTTTGTGTCGTGAGATGAAGCAAAAAGTATTTGGCATGGTTGAGAACTGGGGATTTTTAGCATGGGAGAGAGGAGATGCAAATATAGGATTGGTGAGGTTAAATAGAAATTGTGTAGTCCTTGGGAATTCCCTGGCAGTCCAGTGGTTAGGACTCTGTGCTTTCACTGCTGAAGGTGCGGGTTCGATCCCTGGTTGGGGAACTAAGATTCCGCCAGCCACGAGGTGCGGCCAAAAAAAACAAAAAGAAACGAAAAGAAAAAGAAATCGTGTAGTCCTGAACTTGAATTAGAAGTATCAGTATGCACTCATGATGAATTAAAAAAAAAAAAAAAAGGTTTCCTTCTGTCCACTGAAAATACCTAGAAATAATAACTAATAGAAATGAGCACCACCAACTCCCAGACTGTGGTTTCTAAATACCTTTTCTCACTAAAGAGAATGGAGGTTCCTTTGAGAAATGGTTGATCCCAGTGAGAGTTGGCAGGGAGTATGGACATACACAGTAGAAGCTGGTAGGGCTGTGTCAGACTCAGTAGCCAACTTGGAGAAGCCCCTATAAATATGGGCCACTTTTAGCATCAGTGAGGATAACTGCAAATAATATAAAGTAGTTCCCCACCCCCCACACCTGCAGTTTCGCTTTCTGAGGTTTCAGTTACCCACAGTCAACCTTGGTCCGAAAATATTAAATGGAAAATTCCAGAAACAATTCATAAGTTCTAAATTGTGCACTGTCCTGAGTAGCATGATGAAATTTTGCTCCGTCCTGCTCAGTCCTGCCCAGGACGTGAATCGTCCCTTTGTCCAGCTTATCCACACTGTACATGCTACCTGCCTGTTAGTCAGTTAGTAGGCAACTGGGTCATCAGATCAACTGTCGCGGTATCGTAGCCCCTGGGTATAGGGTTTGATACTGTCTGCAGTTTCAGGCATCCACTGGGGTGTCTTGGAACGTATCGCCCCATTGATAAGGGGGGAGTATGGTAAACATTAAATATGTTCAAATCCATGAGTTCATAATGAATGTTATATATAAAACAACAAACTCATTGATCTCTTTGGAGGGATGATCGGGAAAACCTCGTCATTTGAAACTGGCAAATACAGGGGAAAAAATAAAGCATTTCCCTGCCTTTCCTACATGAAATGTTTTGCTTTACAACAGTATTACAGCCAATATAAGGTGTTACCAGGTTACAACCCTTAATGAAATAGTAGATCCAGGCAATGACCATTCACGAAAGCCAACATTACCGAAAATAGAAAGAAAACACAAAAAGGAACAACCAGGTATTCTGAGCCTCCTGATAAGCAAACACTTCACCTCCTATGAAGTAGTCTTGCCAAAAAATTGAACCTGAAACTGATGAGCCTCCAGACCAGCGCTGCCCAATAGAAATATGTGAGTCACCTGTGTAATTTAGAATATTCTAATAACTACATTTTTTATTTAGAGGTGTTTTGGGTTTTTGTTTCTTTTTTTTAGAGGGTTTTTTTGTTTCTTTGTTTGTTTTTGGCCACGCCACGTGGCTTATGGGATCTTAGTTCCCCAACCAGGGATTGAACCCGGGCCCTCAGCAGTGAAAGCATGGAGTCTGAACCACTGGACTGCCAGGGAATTCCCTAATAGCTATATTTTAAAAAGGGAAAAGAAACAGATGAAATTAATCTTAATATTTTAACTCAATATATCCAAAGCATTACCATTTCAACATGTTATCAATATAAAAATCGTTATTAATGAGATAGTTTACTTTTGTTTTTTTCTACTAAAACTTTAAAAAAATCCAATGTATATTTTATAGCACTTTTCAATTTGGACTGGCCACATTTCAAGTGCTCAGTAGCCACATGTGGCAAGTGGCTACCATACTGGACAGTGAACGTTTAGGATCTATTTACAATTTACAGGAAATACAGGGGACAGAAGAACGTGTTAGGACATTATGGGTATGCATTCAGCAAAAGCCAGATTGAGGCTCTGTAAGGCACGTGATTTGGTTTCTTCAAACTGTAAGTGGAAAAAAAAAACAAAAACAGATCGAGGGGGGAACCTATAGACTAAAAGAGATTTAAGAGAAATACCAACTGCAAAATATGGATCTTAGAGTCCAGTTTGAACAAACTAAAAAAAAAATATTTGTGAAAAACAGGGAAATAGGAACACTGAACATTTTTTTTTGGTAGAGACCTTATCTTTTAATAATACATGCTGAAATATTTATGGATGAAATGATAAGATATCTGGGATTTGCATCAAAATCATCCAGGAGGCGGGGGAAGGGGGAGGTATGTATAGATGAAACAAACCTGATCATCAGTGGGTAATTGTTGAAGTGGGTGATGGGTACATGGGGGTTTATTTGCACTGTACTCTTCTACTTTGGGGTATATTTGAAATTTTCTACACTAAAAGGTTTTTGTTTTTTTAATGAGCACCAATACTTGTCTTTCAGAGCTGTGAGGATTAAATGAGAGCACCAAGCACAATACCCAACAGGTAGTAGGCACTAGATAAATGCTTAGATTCCCCTTTCTAAAAAGTTGTATACTTAAAAATAAATAAATAAATAAAAAGACCCTGAAATGATCCTGTCTCTTCACATACAATTTGTAAATTCCTGCAGATTAGATTTGTTTTCCTTATCTCTACCATCTGGTGATGACCTGGTCACTGGGAAAACTGGCAGAGAGAGAAATTATGGCAAATGCTAGTCCTCAATGGCAAAAGCTCAGTCAGGGGTGGGGCAGGACTCTGTGTACACCTATTATATAGTTTTTAATGTTTTAAATATTCAAAAAACAAAAATAGATGAATAAAGATAAATGCTGAATTTGAATATAAATAGGAACAAATGAAACTTTGTATCCCATTGACAACATTACCACACAGAGTGTACATCCTTAGTGGAATATATTCTAAGGACAAACATAACTGCAAAGATATCATGAACTTTACTTAGCAGATCTCTTGTAGTGATGTTTGTATTGAAATTGTATTTTATAGGCATTATAAGATAGAGCAAATGATAAATACATTGGTAATTTTGGGAACTTCTGTGTGAGAAAGGAGGTATGAATAGGGAATGTGCAGAAGGGAGAAAGAACCTTGTGATGTTGGATTTGAATTGTCAACTCAGTATTTAAACAAATACAAGCTCTGTCTGCCCACTAAAAGGGCCTAAAAAACATTGATACCCCGGTAGCAATGAACACATCCAGGACCAAGTTCTTGGTTTCTAAATACCATTCTCCACTATCAAGAACCAGGGGTTGCTTGAAAAAATGGATGACCCTGAGTCTGTAGCAGGGAACGTACAAGGTGAGCCTCACCTGTAGAGGAAGAGACTGGCACCATATGCCTCCCATCATGATGAATAAGAATAAGAAGGACACAGCATCACCTCTGCAGTGTTCTTGTCAAAAATTCGGAACCTGAATCCAATCATGAGGAAATGGATAAATCCCGAATGTGGGATATTCTGCAAGACAAGTGGCCTGGCTTTCTTTTATTTCTATTTTTTAATCACTGCCATGAAAAACAAAAGCAGGAGGGAATGTTCTAGATTCGAGAAGATTGAAGAGACAAGACAACGAAATGCAATGCATGAACCTTGATAGTATCCTAGATCAGGGAAAAAATAGTTATAAAACACTTGACTAGGGCTTCCCTGGTGGCGCAGTGGTTGAGAATCTGCCTGCCAATGCAGGGGACACGGGTTCGAGCCCTGGTCTGGGAAGATCCCACATGCCGCGGAGCAACTGGGCCCGTGAGCCACAATTACTGAGCCTGCGCGTCTGGAGCCTGTGCCCCGCAACAAGAGAGGCCGCAATAGTGAGAGGCCCGCGCACCGCGATGAAGAGTGACCCCCGCTCGCCGCAACTAGAGAAAGCCCTTGCACAGAAACGAAGACCCAACAAAGCCAAAGATAAATAAATTAATTAATTAATAAAATTGTGCAATCTTTAAAAAAAAAAACAAAAAAAAAACACTTGACTAATAAATTGGATAATAAGCAAAAAACAAGAACAACAACAACAACAAACCACTTTTGAGACTACTGGGGAAATTTTTAAACTCAATCTCATTGAAGTATAATTTAGATACAATAAAAGACACCCATTTTAAATGTATAGTTCTATGAGTTTTGACAATTTCATACCCATGTAACCACCACTCCCAGTCAAGAATCTAAGTTCCTTTGTGCCTCTTTGCTTTCAACATTCCCCTCACCCCAGACAACCACTGATGTGGTTTCTATCGCTACAGAGTCAATGGGGAAATTGAAATAAAGACCATAAATTAGAGGATATTATTGAATAAATGTAAATTTTCTTAGGAGTGATAATGGCATTGCAGTTATGTAGGAAAATGCTCTTATTCTTGGGCGATGTATGCTAGGGTGTTTAGGGGTGAATTATCATGATGTCTGTAATTTAGTTTCAAATGATTCAGCAAAAAGAGTATACACACACAGATAACAAAAGCATGGCAAGATAATAATTGGTGAATCTAGGCAAAGGGTATATTAAAGTGTTCTTTCAACTTTTTATAGGTTTGAAAATTTTCAAAATAATAAGTTTGAGGGAGGAAAAAAAAGAAAAAAATGTAATTTTCATCTCAGACTTTTTTCACTGCCTCTCATAACTGCTTCCGCAGAGAGAGATGAAACGAAGACAGGTTAAAACATTCTTCTTCCTTTTCTAAAAGGTCTTAGGATTCTGTCAGAAACAGAAGGCCCAAAAGGTTTTGCAGCCTCTCCCCACTAAGGCCCCTCCCAAAGCCCAGGTTCAGAGTTTGGGGTTTGGATTTGGGTCTGGTTTGGGGGAGGGGGTGTCTCTCCCCCTCACACTGAAGTCACTCCATATCTTAGTCTGTTCAAGCTGCTATTAAAAAAAGCCATAGACTGGGGACGTTATAAACAACAGAAATTTCTTTCTCACAGTCCTGGAGGCTAGAAGTTCGAGATCAGGGTATCTGCATGGTTGGGTTCTGGAGAGGGCCCTCTTCCAGTTTGCAGATTGCCAACTTCTCCTTGTATCCCCACATGGCAGAAAGGGGCTAATTAGCTCTCTGGCCTCTTCTTATAAAGGCACTAATCCCGGTCATGAGGGATCCACCCTTATGACCTAATCACCTCCCACAGGCCCCGCCTCCAAATACCAGCACATTGAAGGTTAAGCTTTCAACATATGAAATTTGAGGGAGACACCAACATTCAGTCCACAACACCCTCCTTCCCAGAGCCCTCTGGCTTGGACAAACGGGAGGATTGATCAGCCAGGCCTCACCCTGAGCAGCCTGTCCCTGCATGAAGTCCCTGCAGGCAGGCAGCCAGAACCAAGCTGCTGGGGAGGGTTGCTGTGCCGGCCATGAGAGCGCACTGTTCAGACCTGCCGCTCAGGGAGCATATTTCATGGAAGGCCCCAGCTGTCTTTCTCCTCTGGAACCACTACCACGTTCAGGCCAAGGCCACATTTCCCCAGGGGGCGGAGGCTGTTCGAGCCAGTGACTGCGCACAGCAGCAGTACAGAGGCCGCTCATTCTGGCCAGATGTGGGGTTCCTCCAATGGTCGACTTTAGCTCAAGACTCTCCACAGCCTGGCTGGAGATTTCTTGGCACTACACTGCACTCTGAGAGTGTTCCTTCCCCTCTCCTTCCACGAGTGTCTGACCTGATTGAGGTCTGAAAGCTCTCCTTTCATTTTCCTGCTTCCTCGCTGACGACTGGCTTTCCTATCTAATCCCATCTTGGCATCTACTTCTTGGGCGACCCAAACGCATACAACTTTCCCTCTGCCACACGTGCTATAAAAGAGGACTAGGACCAGAGTTAGCAGGCGCCCAGTATGATTTTGGAAACTGCTTTTTTCCCTCAAGGTGTTTATATTAAAAGTAGGCAGAGGAGGAAGAAGAAGAAAGAAAGAGTCCGCTTTAGATGACTGGTCAGGACAGAGAGGGCCTCTCTGGGAAGGTGGCGTTTTGAGCAGGCAAGTGAATAAATAAATTGGTTTATAGTCAACCAAAGAGATACTAGACCCCAGCTACACCAACCAAGACAGACGCATGTCACAAATGTAATACTGACCAAAATAGAAAGTGAGTTACGGAAGAATGTGTACAGCATGACATATTTCTCTAACATTTCCAAATAGGCCAAGTACCGTGTTATACTCTTAATGGGTTTCTGACCAGTTACTAAAGATATAAAAACAAGAAGAGTGATACATACTTAGTTCAGGATAGTTGTTACCTCTGTGGGGTGGGGGGGGGCAGTGGAGGAAGGGAAATGGTTACTAGAAGGAGGAGGGCATGGGAGGGGGGAGGAGAAGGAAGACGAAGAAGAAGGAAAGAAGGAAGGAGGGAAGGAAGGAAGGAAGGAAGAAAGGGAATGCTGAGGATATGAACTTTGGAAGCAGAAATTTTTTTTTGACTGAAGCCTGTGTGATGCTTAAAATAAAATAACAAATAGTTTCTGGTCTTCAGGCACGTCCTATGTTCACAATCCTAGAAGGAAAATTATAAGAGTTTGCAATTATAGCTTATCTGTCTGGCTTACCTCTACAGATTAATCTCGCTAGCAGGTGGGATCATCACCCTGAACACGTTTTGGAGGTAACTGTGAGCCTGGTTGTTTGGCCCAAGACTGAACTTCTGCCTCTGTCACTCCCATCCCCAAATCTGCTAGATTTGCAAGGTCTATACAAGTCCTAACAATGCCCCCAGCCAAAGGCTTCAAGCTAAAAGGATGGGACGGAGAAGGACAAGCCTGAAACCTTTGTAAGTTGGCCTACTTGTTCTGTTACACCACGAGATTGCAGTTCCCCAGAAATGAGCAGCCTTCGTGGCCCATTCCCTGGGGTCGGAAGAATCTGCTTGTGCATGTGCAAGGCTGGCAAATTTAAGCAAAAGATAGGCTTAAGGAGACTCAACAAGGAGCAAGGAAGATTCCTGTCTCTTCTTCCTTCAGCCACCTTTCTTCTCCATCTTACACTTGATCTCTTCTAGTCACTCCCCTCCTTGCTTCCTCCCTGTTCCAGTTACCATGGCTGCATAACAGTCACTCCCAAGCTTTATGGCTTATATTGGCATAAGGACAGGTACATAGATCAATGGGGTAGAATAGAAGAGAGCCCAGAAAGAAACCCTCACATAGATGGTCAACTGACTTTCAACAAGGGTGCCAGGACTATTCAGTGGGGAAAGGATAGTCGTTTTAACAAATGATGCTGGGAAAACAGGATCCACCTGCAAAGAATGAAGTTGGATCCCAACTTCATACCATACCAAAAAAGAAACTCAAAATGGAGCAATGACCTACATGTAAGAACTAAAACTACCAAACTTTTAGGAGAAAACATTGGAGCAAATCTTGGTTAGGCAATGTTTTTTAAGATATGGCACCAAAAGCATGAACAACCAAACAAAAAATGAACTGGTGTATATATATATATATATATATATGAATCACTTTGCTGTACACCTGAAACATTGTAAATCAACTGTACTTCAATTTAAAAACTAAAATAAATGAGGTTAAAAAAAAAGAAAATGGGCTTTCTCAGGATTAAAAACTTTTGTGCTGCAAATGATACCATCAAGAAAGTGAAAAGAGGGACCTCCCTGGTGGCGCAGTGGTTAAGAATCTGCTTGCCAATGCAGGGGACACAGGTTTGAGCCCTGATCCGGGAAGATCCCACATGCAGGGAGCAACTAAGCCCATGCACCACAACTACTGAGCCTGCGAGCCCCAACTACTGAGCCCGTGAGCCCCAACTACTGAAGCCCGCTCGCCTAGAGCCCGTCCTCTGCAACAAGAGAAGCCACCATAATGAGAAGCGCGCGCACCGCAACGAAGAGTAGCCCCCACTCGCCGCAACTAGAGAAAGCCTGCGCGCAGCAACGAAGACCCAATGCAGCCAAAAATAAATTAATTAATTAAAAAAATAAGATTGGAACTTAAAAAAAAAAAAGAAGATATATCGCTATAAATGGCCAAAAAGTACTTAAAAAAATATGTTCAAGATCATTAGCCATCAGGGGCTTCCCTGGTGGCGCAGTGGTTGAGAATCTGCCTGCCAATGCAGGGGACACGGGTTCGAGCCCCGGTTTGGGAAGATCCCACATGCCACGGAGCAACTAGACCCGTGCGCCACAACTACTGAGCCTGCGCGTCTGGAGCCTGTGCTCTGCAACAAGAGAGGCCGCGACAGTGAGAGGCCCGCGCACCGCAATGAAGAGTGGCCCTCGCTTGCTGCAACTAGAGAAAGCCCTCGCACAGAAACGAAGACCCAACACAGCCAAAAATAAAAAAAAAATAAAAAAAAAAAAGATCATTAGCCATCAGGGAAATGCAAATCAAAACCACAATGAAATACCACTTCACACCCATAGGATGGCTCTAATCAAAAGACAGAAAATAACAAAAGTTAGTAAGAATGTGGAGAAGTTGGAACCTCTGTACATTGCTGGTAGGGATGGAAAATGATGCAGCCACTTTAGAACACAGTTTGGCAGTACTTTAAAATGTTAACTAGAGAATTTTCCATATGCCCCAGCAATTCCACTCCTAGATATATACCCAAGAGATATGAGAACACTTCCACAGAAAATCTTGTACATGAATATTCATAGCAGCATTATTCATGAGCGAAAAAAAGTGGATATAGGGATTTCCCTGGTGGCGCAGTGGTTAAGAATCTGCCTGCCAATGCAGGGGACATGGGTTCGAGCCCTGGTCGGGGAAGATCCCACATGCCAGGGAGCAACTAAGCCCATGCACCACAACTACTGAGCCTGCGAGCCACAACTACTGAGCCCGTGAGTCCCAACTACTGAAGCCCACTCGCCTAGAGCCTGTGCTCCACAACAAGAGAAGCCACCACAATGAGAAGCCCATGCACCACAACGAAGAGTAGCCCCCACTCGCCGCAACTAGAGAAAGCCCGCGTGCAGCAACGAAGACCCAATGCAGCCAAAAATAAACAAATAAATTTATTTAAAAAAAATGTGGATATAAATCCAATGTCCATCAACTGATGAATGGATAAATGTGAAAATGTAGTCTATCTATACAGCGGAATATTACTTAGCCATAGAAAGGAACGAAGTACTGACACCTGCTACAATGTGGATGAACCTTGAAAACATTATGCTGAGTGAAGAAAGCCAGACACACAAGGCCACGTATTACACAATTCCATACATATGAAATGTCCAGAATAGGCAAATCCATAGAGACAGAAAGCAGATTAGTATTTGACAGGGGCTGAACAAGGGTGGAAGGAGCATGGGGCTTTTTTGGGGGGTGATGAAAATGTTCTAAAAGCGATTGTGGTGATGGTTGCACAACTCTGTGAATATACAAAAACCATTGGATTATATACTTCAAATGAGTGAAGTTTATGATATATGGATTATATGTCAATAAAGATGTCAAAAAGAAACTTCTTGTTTCAAAGCAGCAACAATTATTTTGCTCATGAATCCATAACTTGAGCAGGCCTCCTTTGGGAGAGCTTACCTATACTCCACTTGGCATCCCCTGGGGTGGCTCAGAGGTTGGGGCTGGAATCTTCTGGAGGCTCCTTCTCTCACACGTCTGGCGTTTGAAGCTGGCTGTCGGCTGGGGCTCCAGCGGGGGTCTGGCAGCTGGAACACCTACACTCTGCATGTGGCCTGGGACGCTTCCCTCCACAGTGGCTGGGTTCCAAGGGCAAGCATCCTGTAAAAGCGGGGACCGCTCTGAAGCTTTCCTTTTATGATCCACCTCTGAAAGTCACACACTGTCACTCTCCCCACATTCTATTTGTTAGAAGCGAGTAACCAAGGCCAGCCTATATTCGAGAAGAGATGGATTAGACTGCGCCGCGCGGCTTGTGGGATCTTAATTCCCCTACCAGGGATTGAACCCGGGCCCTCGGCAGTGAGAGCAAGGAGTCCTAACCACTGGACCGCCAGGGAATTCCCTAGACTCCATCTAATGCGGGAAGAGGATCAAAGAATTTGGAGGCATGTTTTCAAGCCATCACATTCCCTCTGCTCCATACGTTCTCCAAATCTTTATGGAAGCGAAACCATTCAGTGAGTGTAAACCAAGGAACCCCACTGAATTTACGTTTCACAAACGGCATAAAGGAGAAGTTTGGGCCAAATACTCACACGCGCCTGACTTGGGGTTATACCTGATTGCGACACGGGCTATGAGAACCATCGGTGCCCTGTCTGAAGGGGCAGTGCGGCTCTGGAATGGGCTGTTGCTGCGATCAGACCCTGGATTGTCAGGTCTTCTGACCTTTCAAAAGAGAAGCCAGTAATCTGGAGTTTTATGTGAACTCTCTCTAGCATTCATGACATTGATAAAATACTGGGTAGGCCAGGCCAAACAAAACCATCCCAGGGAGGCCCCGGGCCCACCAGTTTGCAAACTCTGATGTAAATCCATGGAGGTTTTTTTTCACTCACACGAAAATATGGAATACAAATTTCCAGAATTGCCCATGGTCTGGATGATTCACCCCCTGTCGGGGCGGGGGCGGGCAAAGAGACAATTTCAAGAGCCTCTGCTCCAGACGTCCCCCGAGAAGCAGTGCAGTGAGGCTTTTGAGCCTGGGGTCTTGGTTAATTTCCTGGTAAATAAATAAGTGAATCCAGTATAGAGCGTGAACTTAAAAAATTCTTTTAATTTAAAATTTTTAAATTTTTTATTACGCAAATGAACTGCAAGCCCGTGGGTGGGGGGAGACAAGGTTTTGGTGAATAGCCTTTCAACTTTCCTTTTCTGTTCATATATATGTTTTGTTTTGTTTTTTCATATCATACAGGTGTTTTTTTTTAATTTTTAATTTAATTTAATTTTTTTTTGGCCGTGCCACACTTGCGTCTTAGTTCCCCGACCAGGGATCAAACCCATGCCCCCTGAAATGTAACGTGTGGAGTCTTAAGCACTGGACCGCCAGGGAATTCCCATACAGGTTTTTCTTCTTGAATTCCCCTTCTCACTTTATTATAAGAATCTTAGTCCCGTGAGTGCTGGATCCTGTTCCCATGGTCACCCACTACCATCACCCTGACACTTCCCATAGCTTAAGAGCAACATTTCCTAGACCCAGCAGCTGGGTTAAAGACCAGACACGGCCACAAACTGGAATGGAGGCCGAGGACATGTGGTGAGGCCTCACAAGTCCCCCAAAGTCCCCTCTTAAAAAGTAGCCTCTTAGAGTCTATATATAAGTGATAACATACAGTATTTGTCTTTGTCTGTCTGACTTATTTCACTAAGTATCATACCCTTCAGGTCCATCCATGTTGCTGCAAATGGCATTATTTCATTCTTTTTTATGGCTGAGTAGTATTCCATTGTATATATGTACCACATCTTTGTTATCCATTCATCTGTTGGTGGACATTTAGGTTGCTTCCATGTCTTGGCTATTGTAAATAGAGCTGCTATGAACATTGGGGTGCATGTATCATTTCGAAGTAGTGTTTTCATTTTCTTCGGATATATACCCAGGAGTGGAATTTTTTGAGTTTTTTTAGAAAGACTCTTATCTTGAAAGAATTAGAATTGTAATGAACAAAATAAACTTTGAAACAGGCTAAAAAAAACAAACGTAGCCTTAGGCCCCTTAGGCCTGATGGATCTGTTGATGTCACCTGGGTCTTCATGTAAAAACTTCTGCCTTCCCTTAAATTTCTCCCTTCCTCTGCCTTCCCCTGTCCTTAGTCCCTGACCTGTCCAAGCCCCTGACTCTCCCCCAGAATCTCCAACAACTGGCCCTGCTCTCCTGACTCACCTTGCTTGGGGAGGGGGGGTGGCGGAGATAGGGTGGAGGCAGATATTCTGAGCAGATTGGACGCCCAGGAGCCCTTAGCTGAGACACTTGGTCTCACCTCAAGGAGCTCTCTGGAGACTGGAAGAGCGCCATTTTCCACACACTAGGCCCACATGCTTCTAGCTCCCACTTCTCCCTGGCTGAGGCCCACGTGACACTCTGCTGACTGAGACCCCTCTCCCCTTCCCAGCTTCCCCCATCCCACTTCCCAGCTCCCTTTCACAGCCCGTCCTTCTCTCAACCCCCAGATCAACCCGTGTTTGCTACCATGTCCCTCAGAACCACTCTCCTCTTATTCCCCTGGTCCAAGGCCAGAACCCAGGCTAGTCAGGGCCCAGCAGCAAGTCTGGGTAGCCTCAGATATCACCCCTGCCCCTAGCCCTCTCTCCCTCCAAAGCATCCAGGGCTTCACATTCCCAACTCCCCTGTCAGATCACCACCACCGACCCTCCCCTTCTGCACCAACCTTTCCAAATCTTTCCTGTTCCCAGAGCTGTGGCTTCACCCTCACAGCTGCCCCCTCTTTTAGCTCTCTCAGAAACCGTCCCCTACAACGCGGTTCTAAAAGGAAATAAAGGGACTTCCCTGGCAGTCCAGTGCTTAGGACTCCGTGCTTCCACTGCTGGAGGCCCAGGTTTTATCCCTGGTTGGGGAACTAAGATTCCGCAAGCTGCATGGCACGGCCAAAACAAAAAACAAACAAACAAAAAGGAAATAAAACAAATGAAGTAAAATGTAAGCCACCCCCAAAAATTCATGATTAGAATGAAGCTTCTGGAAACCCAGGAGGAGCTTATGTCTTTTCTGGTCCCTGGAACAGAACAGGAACACTATATTTTTGCCCTGTGGTGTCGTAAGTTCCTTGAGGACAGTGGCCAAGGTTTTTTGTGTCCACCTGAGTATTGAGTCTCCTCAGAAGTCTGCTAGGGCTTCCCTGGTGGCGCAGTGGTTGGGAGTCCGCCTGCCAATGCAGGGGACACGGGTTCGAGCCCTGGTCCGGGAAGATCCCACATGCCGCAGAGCAACTAAGCCTGTGTGCCACAACTACTGAGCCCGTGTGCCACAACTACTGAGCTTGTGCTCTGGAGCCCGCGGGCCACAGCTGCTGGAACCCTCGTGCCTGGAGCCCGTGCTCCGCAACAAGAGAAGCCACCGCAATGAGAAGCCCGCGCACTGCAACGAGGAGTAGCCCCCGCTCGCCACAACTAGAGAAAGCCTGCACGCAGCAATGAAGACCCAACACAGCCAAAAATTAAAAATAAATAAATTAAAAAAAGAAAAAGAAGTCTGCCCACCATGGCCCCTCTGTCAGCGCTCACTCCGTATACACCAGCCACTTTGGATTCGGGCAATCTACCTGTAAGAATTTGCATTGTCAGTCACTAAATTAAGCTGGAGAGAGTTTTCTTTGTATTCTCTCAGCCTGAACACCAGGCCTGAGTCAGGGCAGGCCCTGCCTAAATGTGCGCAACTGTACCTCTTTCCCCCCATCAGCAAAGAGAAATGACCCAACCCAGGAATCAGTGTTCCCTCAGGGAAACCTAAAGCAGAGGGGCCTATGCTTTTGTTTATTCATTTATTTATTTTCTAGTTAATTAAACTATCCAGCATCTTTCTGGACACAAGAGGTCCAGTGATTTCAGAATTGAGGCCACCCCCATGCCAGGGCCTTTAACCTTGGAAGCCTCACGCTACATTGTCCTCAGACAGCCGTCCCCTTCCTGCTCATCCATGTGCTCCTCCAATTTTTTCTTTCCTTTTTTTTTTTAACTTTAAAAAAAACCACATTTATCTATTTATTTCTTTGGCTGCGTCGGGTCTTAGCTGCGGCACGTGGGATCTTTGTTGCAGTGTGCGGGCTCTTCTTTGTGGCGCACAGGCTTCTCTCTAGTTGTGGCACACGGGCTCCAGAGCACGCGGGCTCAGTAGTTGCGGCACCAGGACTTAGTTGCCCCGTGGCATGTGGGATCTTAGTTCCCCGACCAGGGATCGAACCCGCCTCCCCTGCATTGGAAGGCGGATTCTTAACCTCTGGACCACCAGGGAAGTCCTCTATATGTCTTTCAATGGAAGAGAAATAAGCATCTGTCTTGTCAAATAACTATGAGTAGTAGGAAAATAAAACTAAAGAGAATATGATCAGACCTGTCTCTACAGCCCAAGTACTACTGCAACCAAAATTTCCCTCAGAAAGCAGAAGCTACTCCAGAGGTTTTTCATAGAAACTTTTTTCGAAGTGTAACATACAAAAAAGTACACAAATCATAAATACACATCTTGATGAATACATGAATTTTCACAAGCTGAACACACCCATCTAAGCAGCACCCAGATGAAACAGAACGTGGCCAGCACCCCAGAAGGCCCCTCAATGCCCCCTTCCAAGCACCTCCCCACCAAGGGTAACCCTAGTTTGTCTTCTTTCACAATAAATGAGTTTGGCCAGTTTTTATATTTTATATAAATGGAATCCTACTGTGCCTATTCTTTTGTGCTTGGCTTCTCTTGCTCAACATTTAATTTGTGAGATTCACTCATGTGGTTGTGCGTGGTTGTAGTGTGTTCACTCTCATTGCTATGTGGTGTTCCATTCTGTGAACTGTCCACAATGTATGGATCCATCACAATGCACTGATCCATTTGACTGGTGACAGTTACCTTGTATTTGAGTCCCAGAAAACTCTCTTGATTTGGATGACACTCTCAATGACTTTATTTCCAACAACAAAGTGGTGTTTAGGGAAGACCCATTAACCCGAAATGGCCTCAGTCGATGCTGGTTTGCAATGCTTAAGAGAGGTCACCTAGCAGAATTGGTTTATTTAAAAAAAAAAAAAAGAAGAAGAAGAAGAAGGAAGGAAGAAGAAAGAAAGGAGGGGCTGTTCAGGATGTTATAACAGAATACCATAGACTAGGAGGCTTAAAACAACAGACATTTATTTTTCACAGTTCTGGAGGCTGGGAAGTCCAAGATCAAGGTGCTGGCAGATTTGGTGTCTGGTGAGAACCCATTTCCTGGTTGATAGACTGCTGTCTTCTTGCTGTGCCCTCACATGGTGGAAGGGACCAGGAAGCTCTCTGGGGTCCCTTTTATAAGGGCACTAATTCCATTCATGAGGGCTCCACCCTCATGACCTAATCACCTCCCAAAGGCCTTGTCTCCTGATGCCAGGGGGTTTGGTTTCAACATATGAATTTGGGGGGGACACAAATATTCAGTCCTTTGTAGAGGCAAAGAAAGTTAACCAAGATTTAGTCATTATTCCTGGTTACAACACAAATATTGGATGCTGTTTTGGATAAGCCCTTGAATGCCTGCTTTCAAAAGCAACACAGTCAGTGGTTCTGTTGTGGAGTCCACAAATGCACACAGAAGGAAAGCATGAAAGAGAGAACCTAATGGTTGGACAACAAGTGCTTATAGCTTTGGATAGAATTTCCACACAGAAAGTGTAGGGTCTCAAACTACTCAGTGAGTAGTGCAGATGAAATCACTAACGTCAAAGATTTGTGGAAAGTTTAATAAAGTGGTTTTGGGCTATGACAGTGGAAAAGGCAATACAATCTCAACTTATGTGTTATTTTCATAATAAGTTCTTCTAAATAATAAAGGTAACTGTGATGGTTTTAAAAATACATTCACAAATTCTTTAACACTCCTCCCTTCAAGAGGTGGAGCCAAATCCTCTTTCCCTTAATGTGGGCTGGACGTGGTAATGAGGCTTCTAATGAATAGACTAAAGGGTACATGATGGTGTGTGGCTCTGGAGGTTAGGTCATGAGGCACTGTGGGCATCTGGTTGCTCGGTTTCTTGCTCTCTCTTGGATCACTATGTCTGGGGAAAGCCATCTGCCATGTTGGGAGGGGCCTGAGGGAGAGGCCCACGTGGTGACTGAGTGAGGGAGGCCTCCCTCTGGCCATCGTAAGTGAGGAACTGAGGCCTGCCAACAGCTATGCGATTCTCCAGCCCCTGCAGCCCTGCAGCCCTGGCCCACATCGAATATTCTAGGCCTAAAAGTTCAAGGTAGTCACAAAAGGTGTTCGGGGACCTTCTCACTAGGACAACATGGGATCATTTTATATTTGGCCATCAAAGACATTTCATTCATTGAACGGATGGATGGATGGATGGATGGATGAATAGATGAAGGAATGAATCTGGGCTTAAACATGGCATTTTTTTTTTGGCCGCGCCACACAGCTTGCGGGATCTTAGTTCCTCAGCCAGGGATTGAAACTGGGCCCTCGGCAATGAAAGTGCAGAGCCCTAACCACTGGACAGCCAGGGAATTCCCAAGAAAGGATAGATTTTGGAAGAAGGATTTGACATGAAGAGCCCAATGGCAGAAGCCAATCAGGATGCTATTGCAGTGGTCCAGCAAGAGAGGATGGGAGGGACTTCCCTCGTGGCGCAGTGGTTAAGACTCCGCACTCTCAATGCAGGGGGCCTGGGTTCGATCCCTGGTCAGGGAACTAGATCCCACATGCGTGCCGCAACTAAGAGCATGCATGCCACAACTAAGGAGCCCCGTGAGCCACAACTAAGAGGAACCCGCCTGCTGCAAGTAAGACCTGGTGCAACCAAATAAATTAATTAATTAAAAAAAAGAATAAATGTTCAGTTAATAACGTGCTTCTTTCAAAATAAATAAAGACTATGCTTTAAAAAGAAAAAGAAAAGAGAGAGAGAGGATGGGAGCCTGGGCCAAGGCTGAGGCTGTGGGGAGTGCACAGAAGGAGGATGCTTATAATCAGAGGGACATTTTGAAGCAGAGGTTCTCCATCATGGACCCCTGTGTCGATCTGATAAATCATATAACCCCCTTCTCAGAATCGTGCTTTACAATGCATAGAATAAAACAACAGGATTACAAAGGAAACCAATTATATTGAAATATGCTATCAAAATACTAAAACCCCACTAATTTGTGATATTGTCATTGTGGCCACAAATCTTTTGACACTTCCCCCATTGAGAGGTGGGGTCTTTGTCCCCTCCCCTTGTATCTAGGCTGACCTTAGTAAGAAATTTGCTTGACCAATAAAACGTGGCAGAAGCGACATTCTGGACTTCCTTTTTTTAACTGAGGTACGATCGACATATAATATTCTATTAGTTTCAGGTGTACAACATAATGATTCGATACTGGTATATATTATGAAGTGATGACCACAATAAGTCTAGTTACCATCCCATACACAGTGTCAACATTTTTTTTTTCCTTGTGATGAGACCTTTTAAGATCTACTCTCAGCATCTTTCAAATATGCAATGCAGTGTTATTAACTATAGTCACCATGCTGTCTATTATATCCCCAGGGCTTATTTATTTTATAACTGGAACTTTGTACCTTTTGACCCCCTTCATCCATTTTGCCCACTTGACATTCTGGAATTTCCTTTTTAAAAAAAAAATTTTATTTATTTATTTATTTATTTTTGGCTCCGTTGGGTCTTCGTTGCTGTGCATGGGCTTTCTCTAGTTGCGGCGTGTGGGCTCAGTAGTTGTGGCACAAGGGCTCAGTAGTTGTGGCTCATGGGCTCTAGAGCGCAGGCTCAGGAGTTGTGGTGCATGGGCTTAGTTGCTCCGTGGCATGTGGGATCTTCCCGGACCAGGGCTCGAACCCGTGTCTCCTGCATTGGCAGGTGGACTCCCAACCACTGTGCCACCAGGGAAGCCCGACATTCTGGAATTTCTAAGGCTAGATCAGAAGATGTCTGGCAGCTTCCTCCCTATTCTCTGTAACACTCTTTTTGGGGCTGTGAGCCACCATGTAAGAAATCTCACTACCCAGAGGCTGCCCAGTTGGGCAGAGGACATGGGGGAAGCTAGGAGGCTGCCTAGAGGTGCAGAGAGACAGAGATGCATAAAGGAGCCCCCAGTCATTGGGATCATCCGATCTGAGGCCTCCGACATTGCCTGGAGCAGAGACAGCCCACCCAGCCCTGCCCAAAGGGCAGGTTCAAGGGCAAAAGAAATGATTGTTGCTGCTTTCAGCCATTACCTTTTGAGGTAATTTGTTCCAGAGCACAGATAACCAGAACGCTAATGGATGGGCCTATTTAATTATGAATTAAATAGTAAGATCTAACAGCAGGCCTAACAAATACCATAATTTCAAATTAGTGATGAGTGTAATCAGTATATTGAGGTATCGGCGTCGACTATACTGTGATATGAAAGTATCTGTGATTTTGAGTGGTGACCAAGTCACAGGTGCTGCTAATACAATGATAATGGTTGCCTACATGCAGGGCTGAAGGAAATGCTAAATTTCAGTTAAAGGTTAATGAAAAGAAAAATAAAAAGATTTCCCATCCAAGTTCACAAGTCCCCTGAATTCTATCTACGGATCCCAAGTTAAGAAGCCCTATTTTAGAGAGAAATCGGGGCATCCCTTTGATGACTGATTCTGTCCTTCTTAAGAATTCAGTGAAGCAGCTTTTATAGACAGCTGAACAGACTGTATTTTTAAATGTGTTTTACCGGAAGCTTTAAAAATACCCCTCCTTTCATTCTTCTCCCCGCTCTCTGATGTTCTCTCTCATTTTTCTCCTACAGCAGCTCTTGCTGTCTCCTTAGTGTTCTCTGCTCCTCTCCATCCCCAACACCCAGCTGCCCTGGTGCCCATACTCCTGGCCTGGACCACGCAGAAGGTTCTCTCAGTCCTGCCCGGTGCCACCCACCCACTGCCCTCCTGCCTGAGAGAACTTTCTAGAACACAAATGTAATCCTGTTCTCTCCAGCTCCAGCTCCCAAGTCCACAATGGTGAGTGAGAGGGAGAAAAGCTTCTCTGACAAAGACAAGCCAGAAGCAGGCCCCTCTCTCCTGGCCACTGTTATTCTACGACGCTTCCCTTATCGTTCCCCAGCGCTCAGGCTGCTTCCAGCCTCCCCGGGTTTGCTTTTGCATTTCTGCCCTCTCCCAGCATCTTCCCGAATTCATCCCCAAGGCTAAGGCAGGTACACCTGTGAAAACTAGGCCAGCATCACCTCCTCCAGGAAGTTTTCATAAGCTCCCCACCCTAAGAGTAACTAACAATGCCTTTCCTCATTGGCCCACCTACTTGCTCAAAGGGTGGATTTTTTTTCTTATACATTTTATTGAAGGACAGCACACATACAGAAAAGTGCATGTGTCATAAGTGTTATCACTCTATGGATTTTTGTGGACTGGAGAGACTTGTACCTGTGCGTAAGCAGCTCCCAGAATAAGGAACAAAACTTTCCCAGTCCCCCAGTGGTCCCCCGTGCCTCCTCCCAGCCACTACGCCCCTCCCCACCTGAGGATAACTATTGTCCAGCCTTCTAAGTGCAAACACTAGTTTGGCCTGCTTTTGAACTTCAGATCCGTGAAATCACAGAGTAGGTGCTTTTTTTTTTTTTAATTGAAGTGTAGTTGTTTACAGTGTTGTGTTAGTTGGTGCTTTTTGATGTCTGGCTTCTCCCACTCAATATCATGTTTATGAGATCCCTCCCTATTGTTATGTGCAATTGTGGATTGTTTATTTTCACTGCTGTATAGTATTCCATTGTGTGAAGACACCACAGTTTCCTTCCCCATTCTGCTGTAGATGGGCATTTGGGTAGTTTCCAGTTTGGGGTCATTACCAACAGCACTGCAATGAGCCCTGCCTTTTGAGGAACATGGGTACACAAGTCTGGTTGAATATATTCCTAGTAACCTACAAAGACAGGTTAAAACAACTGCAACATTTTATTGCAAATCACTATAATTTTTTTTTTTCTTTGGTTGCACCGTGCAGCACGTGGGATCTTAGTTCCCTGACCAGGGATTGAACCCATGCCCCCTGCAGTAGAAGCACGGAGCCTTAACCACTGGACCATCAGGAAGTCCCAACAAATCACTATAATTTGTGTCTCTGTTTCCCTCTATTAGACTGTGAACATCTTTTTTATTTATTTGTTTTTCAAATAGCATGTTCCAAAGTTTAATTTTACGGTTATTGAGAGTGCCACAAAGAACTGTTTTGTTTTTATTTTTGTTTTTGGCTGCACTGGGTCTTCTTTGCAGCTCGCGGGGCTCTTGGTTGAGGACTTCTCTCTAGTTGCAGTGCGAGGGCTCTCTAGTTGTGGTGCTCGAGCTCAGTAATTGAGGTGCTCAGGCTTAGTTGCCCCAGGACATGTGGGATCTTAGTTCCCCAACCAGGGATCGAACCCGAGTCCCCTGCATTGGAAGGCAGATTCTTAACCACTGGACCACCAGGGAAGTCCCTAGACTGTGAACATCTTTTTTTTTTTTTTTGGTTGCATTGGGTCTTTGTTGCTGCGCACGGGCTTTCTCTAGTTGCGGCGAGTGGGGATTACTCTTCGTTGTGGTGCACGGGCTTCTCATTTCATTGCTGTGGCTTCTCTTGTTGCGGAGCACAGGCTCTAGGTATGTGGGCTTCAGTAGTTGCAGCACACCAGCGCAGTAGTTGTGGCTCGCGGGCTCTAGAGTACAGGCTCAGTAGTTGTGCTGTACGGGCTTAGTTGCTCCACTGCACGTGGGATCTTCCTGGACCAGGGCTCGAACCTGTGTCCCCTGCATTGGCAGGCGGATTCTTAACTACTGCGCCACCAGGGAAGTCTCCGACTGTGAACATCTTTAACAACGGGCTGTGTCTTACATATTTTTGTCTCATCATCATCTAGCTTAGAGTCGCCATTCAAGAAATATTATTTAAATGAATGAATACTGAATGCTGATAAATTGCTAGGAGAAAAGTATTTCTCCTATGGCCTTCATATTGTTTCATCCTTCTGTTCCTAGATTCTCCCAGATTCTGTTATTTACTATTTATAATTTTCGATCAGTTTGTTACATTTTTATTAAAAATTTACTCAAAATCCTTTGTGGAAGAATGTGAGACACACACATACACACACACACACACACACACAGAGCTTCCTTTTTCCTATCTAAATTCAGAAAGCAGTGGGACTAATTTGACTATGTGATGGTCTATCTACTCTTCTAGGAGGAGAGTCTTAGCTACCTTAGGAAGTCCCTGTTCCTGGGACAGGAAGCAGCTTGAGTCATTTAGGTCACACTCCAAATGTTTTATCATTTCAGTTGTTGAAAAATACCATGCACACAGAAAGGAAGTTATTTTATCTTTAAGTAGCACTTCGGGGCATACCTATAGGAGATTCGCTCCTCTAGAACTTAATCATCCCAGTTTAGCTTTTCACACTTTTGGTGACTTCTTGCAGGGTATGAGTGTGTGTTTTGTTTCGTTTTGACTCCATCTCCAAGAATGCTTCCTCTCTGTAAGTTAAAACAGTAATGAATTCTTACAAAGATCTGACTTTCAACTACAAAGTGATCAAAAGAAATATTTAAAACTGTTTTACTGCTTCTGCTAGTTTATCATCACTGTTATTGCTGGGCACATTAATTCGCCATATATTTAGTTCACTCTTTTCTCTCACTCCCCGCAGTGTGATTTAGGTTATTTCTCGTGGCTTTTAGAACACGGTTCTCAAGGTTGAGAGTTGGGTGGGTGTCTTGCTTTGGGGGTTGGCAGAGGCATATCCATCCCCCTAGGCAAAATAGAAATGTGTTTAGTGTTATTAGAATGGTTTAGAGCTGTGTCCAAATGCAAGGTTGACTCATGTATTAGTTACCTATTACTGCATAACAAATTACCCCACAATTCAGTGACTTAACAACAACAAAACATTTATTATCTCCCAGTTTCTGTGGGTCAGGAATTCAGGAGTCAGGGGCCTTCATGAGGTTGTATTCAAGATGTCTGTCTGAAGATTCCACTGGGGCTACCAGATCTGTTTCTAAGATGGCTCATTCACATGGCTGTTGGCAGGAGGCCTCAGTTCTTGGCTCACCCAATAGGGTTGCTATGTGCCCATGACATTCAGGAGGCTGAATGTGCCCATGTCATGGCAGCTGGCTTCCCCAGGTAGCAATGAGGAAACCACAATGCCTTTTCTATCCTAATCATGGACGTCACATACAGTCACTTCTGTCACGTTCTATTTATTAGCAGTGAGTCACTAAGCACCGCCCACAACCAAGGGAAGGAAAATCAGGCTCCACCTTTTGAAGGGAGAAGAATCAAAGAATTTGTGGACATATTAAAAAACCACCACAGGCGGTAAATATGTTAATTGAATCCAATCAAATGTTGAGGCAACATGGGTGGTAGCTACATATTTCTCTCTCCTTCAATCAGATGACAGGGCAGAGAGAGATCAGAGGTTAGAAAAGAATCAGGGTAGGATTTACCTTGAACTGGGAACCTGAGATTAAGAAAAAAAATTCCACCTGAAGGGTATGGCCGTGGATCTTCAGTTGTCATAGCAACTATAAACAGAATTAAGAAGGGCTCTGGTTGTCTGTCTGGGGTGTAAGCAAATTCTCCTTGGAGATCTGTAGGGCCCATATCCTGCATCTTGGCCTCCAGTTTCTAGCCAGCCACTAATGTTATCTATGTAGTGTGATGAACTCTTGACCAACGTTAAAGGCTGTCTCAAAAGAAGGCAAAATCATGACTCTCATACAAATATAAAATGAACACATCACAGGTTTTATATAACTCATTAATTAAATGAGGGAATGGGTGAGATATAACTGGCTCAAAGGAGCATCCCAAGAACAGAAACATTTGTAGGTCGGGAATACTGAAACAAATTTGCAAATGGACGCAAAACTGGCTTTTGGGGTGGGAGTAGGGGTTCTCACTGCCCCAGAGAGAAGTTATTTGCTTATCTATAGGCGAGAAGTATCCACAGTGCTATTAGTTCTCTGCATCGTATAGAGTTGTAAAATAGCCTGGCAAAGACAAAGGTTCATTTTCTGTAGGTTCAGAAAATACCCCCACCGTCAGGCTCCAGCATTCCATTGAAAGAATAGCCAGTAATCTTTTTTGCTTATTCCAAAGCCTTACATTTTTCCTTGTATCAAGTAACCTCAACTCTCTTGAGTTGGCAAAACACTCCTCAGAGGGTGTCCTTTGAACCTTGGGAAGGTTGAGAATTGAATACAGAGAAGATGAAATCAATCAAATATACTGTAGTGATATTTTGGTGTTAAGTTCAGGAACAATGTATGCATGTGATTTAATCTGTAGTGTTTATGACAAGTTGGGGGTAGTAAAGAATCTCACAGGTTAGCCTTATGATTCCAACTTAAAATTGTATAATAGACTTTAGACTTGCAATTTTAAGGTAAAAGGAATTAAAATTTGACTTGGAAAGCAAGAGTTGCAATGTTTAAGCCAACTGGATATTCACTATATTTACACATTTAACTGATTCGATTTTGCTTTTGGTCGGCCCTCTGTATCTGCGGGTTCTGCATCTGAGGAATCAACCAACTGTGGACCGAAAATATTCGGGAACAAAAAAATTCCAGAAAGTTCCAAAAAGCAAAACTTGAATTTGCTGCACGCTGGCAACTATTTACATAGCATTTACATTGTATTTACAACTATTTACATAACATTTACATTGTATTAGGTACCATAAGTAATGTAGAGATGATTTAAAGTATATGGAAGGATGTGTAGGTTACATGCAAATAGTACAACACTTTATATAAGGGACTTGAGCATCCTTAGATTTGGTATCTGAGGGGTGGTCCTGGAACCAATCCCCTGTGGATACTGTATTAGGTTCATAAGTTTGCCCATTCAGGCATTCGAATGCTTAAAAAGAAAATAAAACAAATTATATATGTGTGTGTGTGTGTGTGTGAATATATATAAAATGTTTAGGGAAATTTAGCTAAATTTATAAAGGGATGGGACAGTTTAAGAGCATTTAGTCTGTTCAACTTGTCTTGATTGAGCCTTAATCAAACGCCTCTCTGAAAATGATTGCTCTAATTTTGTATAAAAATAACAGGGTTAATAAATGCAAGTTAAAGACTTGTGAAACTCTAGATTTAAAAATCTGGAACTTGAAAAAATCAATAGTAACTTAGCACCTGAAATTGAATGGTTTTTTTCTATATACACCCACACGAATTAACTGGGATATCAAATAATTCCCATTGATGGTTTGGAGGAAAGAGATGTGGAAGAAGGCAAAGGAGGGGTAGGAGGGACTTCCCTGGCGGTCGGTCCAATGGTTAAGACTCCTCGGTCCCAATGCAGGGAGCACGGGTTCGACCCTGCATGCCACAAGGAGGGGCCGGAAAAAAAAAAAAGAAAAAAAAAGGAGGCGTAGGACAT
This sequence comes from Balaenoptera musculus, assembly GCF_009873245.2. NCBI lineage: Eukaryota > Metazoa > Chordata > Mammalia > Artiodactyla > Balaenopteridae > Balaenoptera > Balaenoptera musculus. The sequence continues at coordinate 34,930,510 of NC_045806.1, read as the reverse complement.
GAAGCAAAAAATGAAGTGATGTGTTCTATTTTCATTTAAAATAACATAGGTGGCAGGTTTTTGTTTTGTTTTGGCCATGTAGCGCTGCTTGTGGGATCTTAGTTCCCCGACCAGGGATTGAACCCAGGCCATGGCAGTGAAAGCGTGGAGTCCTAACCACTGGACTGCCAGGGAATTCCCTAGGTGGCAGTCTTAAAGCAGAGCCCCAAAATTCTTTGACACCCTTCCCATTGAAAGATAAAAGGGAGGGGTTGATGTCCTCTCCCCCATTGAATCTGGGCTCTGTAACTGCTTGACCAACAGAATATGGCAGAACTGACACTGCTAGTTTCCAGGCTTAGTTTCCTTAAGTAACTGGCAGCTTCCATTTCCTTGCTCTCTTAGGTGCTCACTCTTGGCACCCAGCCACCATGCTGTGAGGAAGCCCAAGTGATCCTGTGGAGAGGCCCACATGGAGAAGAACCAGAGCCAGCACCAACTTGCCAACCATGTGTGTGAGCCGTCTTGAAAATGGATTCTTGAGTCCCAGTTGAGCTGCCCCAGTTGACGCAGCGTGGAGCAGAGGTGAGTTGTCTGCCAAGCCCTGCCCAGACTGCAGATTCTCGAGCAAAATAAATGCTTATTATTGTTTACACCACTAAGCTTTGAGGTGGCTTTACACAGTAATAGATAAACAGAACAAAATATAACTTACACAGTAAAGCATACAAATCTTAAATGTACAGCCTGATGAATTTTTATATTTGTAAATAATCAAGTAGTCATCAATCAGGTTAGATATAGATATTTGCATCTCCCCAGAAGGTTCCCTAGTCAAACAGCTTCTTGAAATACTAACCAGGCACCTGAACTATTAGCCCACAGTTCTGGGCAGCTCAGCATTTGTTTTTTCTCAGAGATGTTTCCAAACTTAACTGGATTAGAAACATTCTCTTCAGCATCCATCGATGGAATAGAAACAGGCTCTGATGTGGAGGCCAGAAAAGAGCAAAGGCTCGAATAGAAGACGACCAGATTTCAGTCTGTAACCTCTGGGAAGTAGGTCGGCAGGAAAATGAGCTGATCTGCTCTTAAACCTCCCATCAGTGCATAGGGTGCTTTCTTAATACCTGTAGTCAGGCCTGTGAGGCCTGATTTAGTACTTACAGTCCTAACTCTGTCCAAAGCAACAGAGACCAAAAGGGCTTTGGGGAATCTTTAAGCTGGATGGAGGAGATCCCCCCAAATCTGCTTCACCAACTGCTTTACTTCAAACTGTGGGCTGATTTCCATTAATCACACTTGGCCCTAATTACCCTGGAACAGCCTTTCTTCCTTAGGCCTGGAGCAGGAATTTTAAGGGGCTCCTGACAAAGCAGGTCCCTGAGACCAAACAATAGTGGTCTCCAGGAAAAACCTGGATGAGGAAGTGTTCATCCCCACTCCTGTCCTTCCTGGAGACCCAGGTTCTAGGCCTGCTTGTGATCTCCCCAGGTAGAAACTCGAGTTCCTCCACTAAATAGATTTTCCTTTTGTTGTCACATTAATTTGCAACTCATTAATAGTGACAGAAGTGAGGTACTGCACCGATGCCATTTGCATATTCATGAGTGACTTATTATTAAACAAATAAGATTTTCCTATCTTCGCGAGCACCCAAAGTAAGGCTGAACAGTACATTACGCCGGCCCCGATGCTTTATTCTCTCTTTAATATGTTAATAGATGCAGTTGATTTCTTTAAGTAAATACGCATCTGTAAAACAACACGTACTTTATAAAAAAGAAATCATTTAAGTAATAATCTATTAGCAAAGTTGGCAACAATTTAAGAGGAACAACCCGTTAATACCAACTCGTGAGAATCAATTTGCGAATTTTAACTCGGTTGGGTGGTGGGTTGCGGACGATCGAGGAGGAGGACCTGCGAGAGTGTGTGCGCGCTTAAAAATATATTTTAATGAGTTTCCGGAGACAAGCGCTCGAATCCTTCGCATCTTTCGGGTGCCGGCTCCCAGTAGGTCGAAAACCGCCTGCGTCCTGACCCGGATCAGCGTTTTTCCGACATCCGCAGGGCACTGGAATCGTGATCTGAAAGCAGGCCGGAGCGCCACGTCTACCCGGCCGCTTTCACCGTGCCCACCGGCCCCGCATTAGCACCGGGTTAAGCCGGGTGGGGGCGGGGCAGGGCTTGGGCTCCCGGCGAGACTCCCCCACCGGGCCGGGACTGGTGGCCTCCCCTCCTATCCACCCCCGCTGCGGCACGGGTTTCGTCACAGCCGGTTCTTTCCTGCCGGGGTCAGGGCGGGTTCCCCCCGCGGCGGCGCGGAGCGCGGGGCCAACCGCGCACCCTTATCTCGGCCGAGTCAGACACTCGCCGCGCGGAATCTGTTGACATTTACTATTGTTCGCAGGAGTCCGGAGCACGGGGCGGGGGCGGGCGGGCCGAGACTGGGAGAGGGAGGGCGGCGAGTGTGGGGCCCGCGGCCGGCCGGGGTGTGTGTTTGTGTGAGCTCGCGAAGGGGAGGGGGGGCGATGCGCCGTCTCCACGGAAAAAAAAAGTGGCTCGCGGGCCCGGAAGCTTCCAAGGCGGCTCACTGGCCGGTGGTGGTTGGGAGGCTGCACAAGAAGAAAGACGGGGCAGCCGGCGGTGGGGCCCGCGGATGGAGGGGGTCGGCTCCAGCCGCACGGCCCCCGGTGACCCGCAGGACACAAGTGCATTTGTGCCCAGCCGTGGCGGGGATTAAAGTGCCATACGGCCCGAGCGAGGGGGGCGAGGCGGGTGGAAAACAACTCCCCGCGCGCACAAAGCGCGCATTGTTCCAGCCACCTCCATTATGCCGCGCTGCAGCCAAGAGCCCGTTTCGCAACTGCCCGCCCGGCGCTCGCGCGCGCGCGCGTACACACACACACACACACACACACACGCACACACACATACATGAATTCGCCTGGGCCTAGGCCGGGGGTGGGTGCGCTCCGCCGGGACTGGGAGAGGCCGCTGGCGCTGGGGGGTTGGGGGGAGAAGGGGCTAGCAGGCGTCTTTTTCAGCTCGGCTGTTTGTCTATTCAGGGCTGGGCTTTTTAATGTCTTCTCTCCCTAATCTCCTCCCCGGCACTTTTCCTTTTCTCCGGTTCCTCGGGCCTGCCCCGAGCGCACCCCGGAGCCTGGAGCTCCCCGGGAGAGGCGGCGACAGTGGGGGGTTGGGGAGGAAGCGCTCTAAGCCGCTGTCACCCGCGGATCGCAGCCCCAGGCACGCAGCGCTTGCCTGCTCTGCTGAGGACACGTGCTCGGGAGGAACCGGGGAAGCGTCCCGCCTTCCAAGGAGAGGCTCCCGGAGCGACTCCATCCCGGGCTCTCCAGGACTTCCCCGGGACCGGAGCGGGAGCTGCGGAATCCCGCGCCGCACTGACGGGCCTGCCGCCGGTGCGTGCCAAGTGGGACAGCCCGGCCGCCCCTACCCTCACCAGGCCAGTGCCTGGGCCCTGTTCTTCACTCTCTCCAGCCTTCACGGCACTAGATAGGCTCCCCGAGAGGAATTTAAGGCTTGCCAGCCCCTTAGGACCCTACCCTTTTCTCCCCCGGGAGCGGAGCTGGGGTGGGGATGGGGGGCAGGGAAAGAACCGAGACGCCCCACTCGCCTCCCGCCGCGCCCTCCTGGTGGGCAGGTGGGGAGCGTAGGAGCCCGAGCGCGGCGAGCCAGCGCGGTCTGGTTTCCTTTACGTTTACAAGCTATAAATAAACTTCCCCTTGGGCGGATGCGCGCTGCGTCCAAGGGTGGCTTCCCGCCGAATCAGGCGGGTGGTTTACCATCCAGGCCGGGAGCTGGTCCTAGCGCGGCCTGAGCCCAGGGTGGGGCGCTGGCTCCGGGAAAGCTCAGAGGTCGGCCAGGAGTGGCCGAGTGACCCTCCATCCCTGCGGGCCTGGGGCGCCTCTGCGGTGTGGCCCGAGGGTGGGGCTGGGTGATTTATGAGCCGTCACCCACCCCGCCTCTCCCGTTTCACTTGTTTTCCTCGCCTTCTCCAGCTCAAACCCCATTCCCAGAGCCTCGCCCCCAACCCTGCCAGGCGACGATTTGGCAATTGCAGGCTGCTAGAGCGCCAACCCCGGCCCCGGCGGGGCGCGTGTCCGCAGGGCGTGGGTGAGGTCCTCGGTGCTTTCACCCCCGCGCCCCCGCCCGGCGCGAAGAGGGGGCGGCCTTGGCCGGAGAGGCGGGGAGGAAGGGCTGGCCGCGCCACTCCGGAAACCGCGGGCCTGCCGGGTGGATCACTGACCCTCAAGGTCACGCGGCGCGGGGAAACCACCGGCCCACGCCAGAGCTGAGGCCAACGCTCCAGTCGTAACCCTCCTGGGGGGTGCGCAGCTCCGCAACGGAGCCCAGAGGACGAGATAGAAGACGTAGCGCAGAGGCCACCACGGGTCCCAATACTGCCCTCCATCAAAGGGGCGCCGTTTCAGTCGGCTCGGCGCCCACACTGCGAAGTCTGGGGCCAGCCCTCCTCGAGTCCCCAGCACACGTGTGTGTGTGTGTGTGTGTGTGTGTATGGCAGTGCACATGTATGGGCCTACGGGGACTCTAAAAGGAGTGGGGTGACTCTGGCGGCTGCTACGTTCGTTTCCGCTGAGACTTGGGAGGCCGCGGAGGAGAGGCGGCCAGCGGTGTGGGCGAGAGCCGGGCTTGGGAACGGGGAGGGGGCGTCTTCCCCCCCGGGAGGCTCCGTAGCGAGCGCCCCCAGCATCCTCTACCCTCCCGTCTCTGGGCGGCAGCCCCACACCGCCCGAGGCTCGCTCCTCTGCTCCGTGTTTATTTAACCCTCAACCCCTCCGCGGCAGCTGCGGGTAGAGGGATTCCCGGCGGCGCTAATCCCGGGGCTGGACCCCAACCTCGGGCCGCCGGGAGCGCCCCTCCCCTTCCCGAACCTCGAGGTCGAAGGTCCCAATGGGCCGGCGCCTCCGCTACCTAAATGGGCCTGGGGACCGTAAGGGGTCGACAGAAGGGGACCCTTGGCAAGGTCCCCATTGTTCCCCGGGAGCTGGGAAGCTGACTCACGCTCCGAACACAGAGCGATGCCGAGTGTTTTCTCGGCAGCCTTCACCCGAGTGCTTTATTTAGACAGGCTTTATTTACAGTACACATGTTTTCGGCTCGTTATTCTGGAGGCGGGAGTGGAAACTGGGCAGAGCAGGAGTTCTCCCCGTGAGCCTCACGTTTTGAAGGGGCTGAGGCTCAGCGCAGTTGAAGGATCCCACTCCCGCTTTGCTATGTTCCCTAGTGAGATGATGCGGAGGAAAACAGTGAACGGGTGGCAGTGGAGGGCGCTGGGGGGGTACACGGGGGGGTCACCCCCTCCCACAGTGCCGCTCTTCAAAATGCATAGCACCCCAGGCATGTGAGATATCCGCAGGCCCATTGTACAGACTTGGGGTGGGGACAGAAATTCACATAGACAACACACACCAGCTTAGTGAGAAAAGCGTCTTTAACTCTTTTTCCTGGGCTTCTTCCTTCCGGTTTGGACTTCTCGGGTTATCCAGGTCTTGGTCTCTCTGGATTCTGGGAAAGGCCTGGTCCAGATTCCTGAGTGGAGGGTACAGGCCAGCCAGGCGGCTCAAAGGCCTCTGGTTGCCAGCCTGTAGTCAAGCCTTTTTGGCAGCTCCTCAGTAAGTGGGGTGGTCCGGTTAGGGGCTGCAGGAAATTGTCTGAGCTAGGTGAAATATTTTACAAAACCTTTTGGGGGTTTTGACTTGAAGCTGGCAATGTTAAACCAAACCAAGGTTAACGAGTTCTCTCTCCTGACTTTTTAGGTGCAGTTCAGAGAAAACTGGGGGTGGCGCTCTTTAGAGGAAGTAGGTTTAATGGCATTTCCTCTCATTTTTCTCCACCGCGAGGTGTTGCAGTCGTCCCCCCTGCTGCTTGCAGAGTTCAGTAGCCTCTCTCTGGTTGGGGGTGGCAGAAAGGCTTCTCTCTCTGGTTGGGGGTGGCAGAAAGTCCCTCTTTGGGGGGCCCGCAGCTGACTTGGTCTCTCATGGCCACTGAATTCGAAGTCTTAGCCTGTTTGCTTGCTCTGACTCCTGCTTGGAGTGAAGGGCAGCCTGACCAGAGGTGCTCAGGCCCTCGGAAGTGCACAGGACACAATACAGACACCCGGGGCCTCTTCTCCTGGCCTTCCCCTAGCGCAGCCCCGGGTCTCTTCAGGAGTCAAGGCCTAAACAGCCTTTGCCTGGGTTTCTCTCCCTGTCTTGAGCCTCTGGCTGCAAATCCTCAGCTGCTTTCTGGGGTTTATCTGCAGTGCTTCCCTTCCTGAATCCCACACCCTTTGGTCCCTGCCCCCTGGCTTGCGGGGCTGACTTTTCGCCTGCACACATGCCCACCCCATTCCCGTTTTCAAGCCGCGGTGTTGGAGCTGTGCGGGCCAGAGCTGAACTGTGGCCATGCGAGAGAAGGAGGTGGCTTGACCTTTGCAGGAAGGGAAGAGAAGGCAGATTCACAGCTCGCAGCGCTGCTGGGAGACCCGGGGCTGCACAGGGAGCCGCAGGCGTTGCTACAGCCCCAGAAGCTCTGACGGGAGCCTGTAAGAGGAAACCAGCTCCGGGAGGCCGAGAGCTTCTGTGCGATATGTGTGTGTGTGTATGCGTGCACAGGCCGCTCATCGAGAGAGGAACTGCCTTTGTTCGGGGGGGAGGGGGGAGGCTGAGGCTGCTGCCAGCGTAGGGCAGTCGGCAGTGGGGGGAGGCTCACAGAGAGGCTGGGGGCCAAGTTTGGGGCTGCAGTGGTGGATGGGGCCTCTGGAGAAGACAACTGCTAAAAGAAGCTGCTCTTAAGAGGCCCAGACACCTGGAGACTGGCTCATCAGATGTTGGGGGGCGTGGGGGGAAGGTGTTCCAAACAGCTTAGGAAAGTACAGCCTAGAGGGGGTAGAATTTAGAACTGCCAAAGGGTAGAGAGCCTGGAGCCTGCTTGGGTTTTTAAACATTAAGATTTGGGGTGGCGTCTTTGAGACAGCACCTTCCCGGGGAAAAACAGCAGGCCCTTTACTTGGAAGTCCCCAGAGGCCCCAGGTACAATGAGCCAGCAGTCCAGGCTCACCCAGGGGCGTGCGTCTGTGGAAGGGGCTGCAGAAAGTGCAGCCCCCGCCGGTTGCTTCCCAGGCTCCGGGCGAGGGAGCGGGCAGTGGTGGGGTGGACCCACTGCACACCGAGACCGCTGCCATTGGGGGGTGAGGCGGGGCAGGTGCTGCCTCAGCTTAGCTGCTGGGAACCATTGTTTGAGTCTGCACCCAGCGCTTCTCCAGCCGGGCTAATTCTCCACGTGTCCAATTTTCGTGTCTGAAAAAAAGCAGCAGTACAGAAACAAAACCATATGACAGGACTGGGCTGCAAACCTTGAAGAATCGAGAGGGTGGGAGAGGTGGCGGCTGGGAAGGGGGAGGGGAAAGAATGTGTGTGTGTGTCTGTGGGTGTGTGGTGGCGGCGTGGGGCGGGCGGCGGCGCACAGCTCAAAGTTTCGCCCATTTTCTACCCGATCTCACCTCCCGGAGTGCTCATCTGATGCAGTTCCAACTCCCTCAAACGATTCCGCAGCCCCAGCGCCCGCAGGAGTGTGGAATTACAGTCGGGAGGCGAGGCGCTGCCGCGAGCCGCGACGCGCAGAGCCGGGGGTGCGGAAGCCCAGGCCCGCAGCAACGAGACACCCCGGCCAGCTCGGGCTCGCCGTCCCCACCCCCCCTGCGGCTCCGTCCCCTTCCCGGTCCCGAGCGGGAAGGTTGGTCACCGCACACGCTCTGCTGGCTTCGGGACAGGGGGGAGGGGGAGGAGGGAGGAGGGGGAGTAGGGAGGAGGGGGGAGGGGGAGGAGGGATACGGGGCTTCTCCCGCCTACCTCTCCGGGGCGCGATGCCCCCTTTCCCCTTCCTGAGATCCATTTCCTTAAAAAATAGCCGAAGGGCCAAACGTTTAGCTACGGGTTCGGCCTTTCCCCACCCCCTGTGCACTCTCCGCGTTCCCTAAACCCGCCAGGGCACTTTAGGCCCGGCTTCCCCCCCTCCCCCCCGCTTCCGCCCGTGCACGAGCTAGTGGCGGTCACTTCTGCGACTCTTTGGAGGCCGACGGCCCGGAGCTTTGTTCTCCCGGGGCTTCCCCTCCCCCCTCTAAGTCATCCCCGGCTCCACACTTTATCTGCCCCCCTTCCACGTCCGCGCACACAAACAACCCAGGTTCATAATCTCATTAGCATAGGCCTGGATCTGGGTGACCGCGAGGCTCCGCGCGCGACCCGGCGCAGCGCTGTACTTCGCCGCGAACCGGAGTTTCCATCAGGCGTGAGCCCTGGGCGGGGGCGGGGATGTGGGCTTTGGGGCAGGATTGGGGCCGGCCGGGAGGAGGAGGCCGCCCGGGGCAGCCGGAGCTGCGGGAGGAAGGCCCCTCCCAGCGCCCAGTTGCCGTGGTCCCCGGAGCAGATGGCAACTTTGTCTCCTGGTGTGCGCGCAGCGACTTTCAACACATTCAAAAGGCTGCGCTCAGCCTGTCGGGGAAGCCTCGCTGACATTCAGAACCGATTAAAGACCCGAGACGGTGCCAGGCGCAGTGGAGAGTTATGAATTAATCATGGGGGTTACCGATATCTGAGGCTCCCCAGGGCAGCCCCTCAATTATTAAGCAGCCCCCACTGCCCATTCCTGACCCCACCCCCCGCCGCAAAGCGGGTAGGCCCGGCGTCTTTTGCGCTGCCCCAATTAACAGCCACCGGGTAATGTGAAAAGTGTTTGCCCTGCCACCCGAGGTGCGGGCTCAGGCTGCGCCGCTGGGCCTGCCAGACGCACGCCGGGCAGAAAGCTCAGCCTCTGGGACAGGCCCCGCGTGAGCGTCGCACTCCCGCCCGGGAGTCGGGGGTGGAGTGAGGCGCGTTCTCAGGCTCCGTGCCCCAGGCGCGGCTCCCTTCACCTCTGCAGGTGGGGAGGCCCTGGCTAGAGGGCGACGGCGGGGGCCACCCTCCGCAGGGTACATGTCCTGGGTCTCCGGAGTAGCGGCTGGCTCGTGGTTTTTGTGTAGTGGCTCTGGCGATGTTCCAGGCATGGAAAAGCGAGGTTTGTGTGTGCTGTGAAACCCCTCACGATCCCTGGGCCTTCTAGGAGGCCCACTGGCTGGAACCCTCATGCCCCAAGCAGCCCAGAGTCCCCCTAAATGGGAACCTCCTCGACTACCGAACCCCCTGTCCGCATATTAAATCACGCACACCCGTTTAATCTTCCCTATTTATTTCCCGGGCCTGCCTGGCCACAGATTTCTGCAAGACAGAGCAGTCTTCGGGTTCCTCCTGCTTCCAGAGGGGCCATAAAAAACAGATGGTCTCATTAGGAACAATTTATGCATATATATTTCGAAGAGTTCAGCAGAGCCGGGGTAGGTTTGCAGCCCCTGCGTCAGGCAGGAGCAAAATATCACCACTTGCAAATGTTTCCAGTTTGCAAAGTAATGGTCTATCCAAAGTAGCTAAGCAACGAATTACTCAAACACTAGAAGGTTAGATGCCAATATTATCACATTCCTCGTGTTCCTTAAACCGTCCTCCTCCGCGGTCACTGGATTTCGGAGGGAGGCTCGCTGGCCACGCACCCCTACGCCCGCGGCTTCCTTTCAACGACTATTTCCAATCTCCAAGTCAAATCACTTATTAATTATAGAGGCAACTCGAGCAAACCCAATTACCCGTAGGCAGCCCTTCCCAGATGGGAAGTCTGTCTCGCGGCTCCCACGGTGGCCCAATTTCTGGGGAGCCTTTTTTTGCATCCGATTTCTTTTTGTCAGTGGTCCGCCAGCGGCCCTGAAGGAAACGTTTCCTCTCCCTGGTTTTTCTTCCTAGAGGCAACTCCATTTTCTTACCCAGTTCCCTTTCCTTCCTCCAAGGAGACCTCCCCGCCCCTTAGGAGGCTCTGCCTTCAGGCTAAATTTACCGCCGCGCCAGGTTTAAGCCTTAGGCGTTGCAGACCTGGCGCTGGAATGGCTGAGGCCGTAGACAGAGCCCTATTCATTTGCAAAGGCGGAAGGCTGAGTGATTCGCTCGCTTGGCTGCCCTTCGACTCCTCAGTCTTCCCTTCAGGCCTAGCCGGTGTCTTGGACTCACCATGATCTGTGAGTTGTGACCCTGGGCTCCGCGGGGGTTCACTCCAGGTCGGAAAAAGGCCACCTCACTTTTTAATGCCGCTACGGTTCTGGCCATATGGTAATAATAATGCTAACCACCAGGACTTTTTGTGCCAAGCAGTTTATATAGACATACATCTTGTTTCAACCTCGCTGTCGCGCATTTATATAGGCATCATTTCTCCCATTTTGCAGATAAGGAAACTGAGGTTAAGAAACTTGCCTCAGATCACGCTGTTACTTGGAAATGAAGCCCTTAATTCAAAACATGCGTTTTCATTCACAGCTTCAAAGACACCTTCCAGAATAGTGTAAGCCGTAGGGGGAAGGAGGGGGGCGGTTGGCGTGCAGCAGAGGAGGCCTAGCAGCGCAAAGGCCTCGGAGTGGTCTAGGCGTCGAGTAGGCATTTGGATAGCACACCGGCTGGACGGGGGAGAGACCTGGAAAACCGAGGCGCGCCTGGGATTTGGAGCGCTAGGGTGGCTGCACTGGCTGGGGGCAGGGTTGCGGGGCAAAGCGCGGCTGCCAGGGTCTTGCAGCGCGTGGAGAGGGGTCCTGAAGGGACCGCGACAGCGGCTTCCGGGGCTGTGGCGCGAGTGGGACGCGTTGCGCGGTGCGGAGGACTCGCCCCGGCGACCTGGGGGGTGCGCAGCGTGCGAGAAGCCTCGGGAGATACCCAGGGGCCGTTGGCCTCCGCCGCGCCTCCCGGCCGCGCTCGCTAAGATGGAGCCAGCAGTTCCGCGGAGGAGGGGAGGAGAGGGGAGGAGAGGGGAGGAGAGGGGAGGAGAGGGGGGGAGAGGGG